>NC_143222.1:13228712-13534448 GCF_030267445.1 Bombyx mandarina | reverse complement strand
TTAGTTTTCAGCAGGATCTTTTTTGCGTTTTGTTGTTATTCAATTTTCTTCTATTTTTATGCATTTAAAAAATCTTTAATTTTTTCTGACGAAAATTCTCTGTTATTCAGTATTCTAGGACCATAAAATCTCACGATCTATTGGCGGCTAAAAGCGTGAGCCATAAAACCATGTTCTTCATAAAATATTGCCAGCAAACAGCCATCTCTCATGAAGTCACTTCACGAACACGATTTCAGTTTTTAATTAAAAAAATAAATAAAAAAAAACTTAAGACAATTGTTATCAAAACAATCAGACGTGTATCGTGACAAACGAAAGAACACGAAACGACATGAAATGAGGAGTTATTAGGTAAATCAACCGAGTGGATAGCGATGGCGACAGATGATGGAGATAATGCTATTGTGTTACTGATAATAATAGACGTAATATGTACGTAATTGCACGTTGTTATTTAATAACAATTGAGTTTGAAATATTCTTGGATTAGATAAGATCTTGTGTTTAGAATTGTTTTAGTTGTTCCTAGTAATCATCAAATACCGTGATCAAATAATCCTCCTAAGAAAATACTCTTAGGTGGATTATTAGGGTTATCTCACAGCAAACTCTAGTACATGTGACTTAGCCGAATCGTGGTGCCTCCCTATTTTTGTGGCTTTATTTGTTCGTGTCTTCTATAATCCCGCACCGTTCATCCGATTGAAATTTTGCACAGCTATTGCTGACACGCCAAGGTAAGTTTATGGAGTAACATTAAATCGCGGCAGACGGTGCGTGAGTAATTAAAAAAAAAATCTTTATACATATATTTTAAAATGTATATATATAATAGTTATAGCTTAAGATATCAGACTGCATACACGTTGTAACGACAATGCAACCATTTAACTAATGGTAGATAATTATTTCCCTCATGTTATATGGTGCCTCCGTCAGAGTTGATATGGGGTATATCAGCCACGGACATTTACTGCCAAAACGGCTATAAATCTACACCTGAGAATAAATTATCGTTAACGAATCAATCGAAACATCAATTTAACCAGAAATAACAAATGTTTAACGCTTGGTTAGCCCTAAAACTATTTGGGGCAAAGAACAAACCTTAACGGCTCATTAACCAGGCACTAATACCAGCCGAAGGTGAGCGTTTTATTGATTTCGGACAGTTACCATTCGATGGTAACTAACCGTGACCACATTGGAAGGGCTTCTGACAATTTAATCACCTATGTATTATATATTTTGGATTTATAATCGAGTAATTGAAAACGGTCCTCGTAGCGTGCACGTTGCCAATAATAGGCAATAAATCGGAAATAAATCACACACGGTCATCTGGCCCAATGCCATAGAATTCATAATATTTTGAGATCTAGAGACTGATACTTACATATTCATGTTTAAATATATACAAAAATGGATAATAGCTACCCAGGCAAAGAGCAAGCACAATAGTTCGTCATAAGAATCTACGTAGGTGCAGTGTTAAAAGAAATTTTCAATGGGAGATTTTGAGATTGACAGAACTAAAATCAATGTTTCGGAAAAAATGATCTCGTCAGTACATTGTTAGCAGTTCGCCACGAGCGAAGAGTCCATTATACATGCCATCACTACGTTTTTCATCAGTATTGTGCTACGGAATTACAATGCTTTATATTTTTATTGATGCTAGGGATCCTGTAGGTATCACCGGCCTGAATATATCTGCCGCGCAGGACCCATATGTTCCAGATTTAGGAACGAAGGCGCCATTATAGAATACAATTGAGAATTCGATCATCTCAGGTAAGGTCGTGGCATTCCCGTTGCTATGTCTATGGTCTATAGCCGATAACTTACTACTATTAGTCTGACTATGATATGGAAAGGCCAGAGCAATTAAAAACATAGACCAAACTCACGCATTACCTTATAAGTTATTTTCTTAACTTAATTTAGATCTTAATTGTCTATTTGGGCAGTAAATATTTTGAAGGGTTCAAAACCACTTAGAATTATGTTATAAAATATGAAAACGACTGCAGACACATTAAAACAATTCGACACAGCGGGGAGACACGGCTGGCTACCCCCGCAGCACGCGGCGTGATGATACTGAGTGTCGCGACGCCGAAGACTCGCTTCCTTCCTGCCCATTCCCATTGTTGAACATACTTTATTGCACCCTTTTATTATTTTAAAAGCCGCTATAGCAGAACGCTATCAAGATATACTGCAATAATGGAATCAGCCAAGTTTTTGGGTCCTCACTGGGTATAAACCAATCTCCTACCGATTTTGTTTGACCACGACCAATAAGTTTACGGTTTTATCTGATGCTAAGCGATTTTAGAACACAGAAAATTAACAGCGTAAACTCAGTCTTATTTGCCTTGGCACGACAGCTAGTAGAACGTGCGTTTACACAGAGATGGTACCACAACCATTGGGGCTGTAAATTTGACTGTACTACTGACCCAAACAGATTGTTGTTACTTTTGACCACAGATGTTTTGCCTCTTCTTGGCTGTCAATATCAGAAACAGCTTTCCAAGTTAAAAGTTTTAAATCTAGACCCATACCAATTCAGCTCAATTTAGTTTTGGTTAAAGCAGTCATTAAAATGATCAGCGTGCTCAAAGTGCAAGTACTCAAAGTTAGCTATATGTTAATGTATCCAGGCGTGCCGTTATGAGCTAAAAAACTACACAATTTGCGTGCCCTATCAAAACTGGTAGTCATCCCATTCAAGCCGAAGACAATCAAACAATACCAGTCCCTTGTTATTTCGAATTCAGTGCCATTACATCGTCCAACCAGCCAGCACTGATGTGTGGCATCCTCACCACGGTTGGTTTACCTGCGAAATTGCTTCATGCATGAATGTTCAAAGCTTCCGAGCTTTATTGTGGGACTTGAGGTCGAGCGATTGAGATTGAGACCACTGACGTCATGTCTGGAGGCGGGTGCCGGCATTCACGTTTGTGATGATTGTAGGCTTTGGTGACCATTTAATACCAGATGAACCATCTATAGGGATTATAAGGCCTAAGTTGAGCTCATTGTGAGGATACATATCACTCCAGCTATAACTATAAAAAACGGATTCAATGCTTTTGTTTGTGCATTAGTTTGTGCTCACGACTACCTGGTGCTAAGTGGCTATTAGAGCCCGCAGCCACATTGAGGTCGAAATCCATTTTATAAAGGTTATTCCATGCTCCTAACTCATACGATTACACGACCTCAAATCCCTCAATGAATTATCTTAAAATGGACCATAATAATGAAAGGTCTAGAGAATCCCAATCATCCAAGAATACTAGGGTGGGGAAAATTTGGTTAAAATTTGATGGAGTGGAAATGAAAACCCATACAAGAGAAGAGGATGATCAAATAAAGTGTTTCTCTGAGGCACATGAGTTATTCATTTACTTGTAACATAACACGTCTCACTTAAAATTGCGTTAATTCAATCATAATGTATGCACAATTTGTTCTTCCCATCATTATTTCTGTTGGACCATTTTTATAGGTTACGTAGCTAGTGAAGAGAAAACATAAGTAGTCTACCGGCATGGTTTTGAGGTCAGCATTTTTGTTAGCGTTTTCAGGTGAGGTCCCGGTCTTTCTGTTACTGTTACCTTACACATTACAAAGTGATTGCTGCTAGTTTACCTAGAGATTCGGGTTGAAAGTTTCAGAAAAAAAATATGCCTAGTATGAAGGAATACTAGAAACACTTGGTGGTAAAAATAGAAATAATGGTAGGGAGGGAGAAAGTAAATGATAATACTTCTGCAATCGACGAAAGTAAGTAACTAGGTTTGGGTACATTCACTGATGAATAACTGGTCCTCAGATAATGATTGGAGAAGCACTGATTTATCTCACAAGAGTTTTAAAGCAAAAGCTTACACATACAGATCAAACTAAGTAGGTACTACTATTCAATCGACGTGACCTCTAAGCGTGGTTGTACTGTCCAGAGTATTTATTCCTTAGATTTGCGGTGGCGAACGTACCGTGGGAACAACGGTGATCACAGAAAATTGTCTGTTCGCGTTTTTAAACGTAACGTCCCAGTTTCAATCCTCGATGGTCACAACGTTTTTGGTGAAATTTCAGGAATAGTGTCTAAATAATCTATCAATTTTTTTTAACATACATGAGGTTCATTCTAAAGCTTTTAAAGCAAGCAGATCATAACAATTCTGAAAATTTATTGTACCAGAGATAAGTGGTTCTAAGTAAACTAGTTAATCCCAGTTCGGTGGCGAGTGGTTTGATGGTCAAATTGAGATAAAGCCCCGTTAGATGCACAGAGTTTTCCCAGTGAAATAAACAGTGACGCGAAGAGATCATAAGGATCTATAATATGATCGTTTCGACGCATGTGGTTTTTCTCTGAAAAAAATGCTTAAAACCGCATCAAGTAATTATAGTAAAAATTGGACTCAATAAAAAGGAGAGAAAAGAAAACACTTTTTTGAAAAAAAAATTGTTAACTAGGATCTCTCTATAAATGTTTTTAAGGATATTTTTAACGTAATTTTGATGAACTCCAAAACGTCCGCTTACTGCTCCTGATGTCTACACACGAATCAAGGATCGCTGAGACTACAGATTTCTTGTTTCTGTAGACTAGAACCCTGACTAGGGTCATAATTATGGAGAAAGAAAATATTTCTATGAAACTTTTAAATGTGGCTTGCTAGTGTCTTAGTTATAAACTAATCTATTTGATTATTTTATCGATGCTTATCTTATTATACCTGTAAACGAGCAATTCTTGTATATTAATATATATTATTATATAATCTGAATCTCGGAAACGGCTCCAACGATTTTCATAAAATTTAGTATACAGGGGATTTCGGGGGCGATAAATCGATCTAGCTACGATTTATTTTCATCTCAACTCTCATAATCAACTCTTCCCGACATCTATTGGCGAATAATAATACTATTTTTCTTAATTGAGGGCAACTAACCGCTTTAAAGACACAACAAGATGGAAAGCAAAGCTCGGTCATCATCTAGTAAACAATAATTTGTCACTCAGATTAAGATATCAGAGCAGTCTTCTCATGACGTACGAATAATTTGATAGTTTTAATGATGGGACATGATACGCGACTTGAAAAAATTAATTTGTGCGTATTATATCAATATATACAATACTATCAATGCAGCACTTCGTATAAGCCATCAACAGTTTTCAACTTGTGACCTCGACTTTTGCGTGGCTCTAATGAGCTGGATTAATATCCGTGAGTCATTTTGATGAACTAGCTTGTGAATAGAATGTGTCACGTATGTAGTAGCTATGAATATTCTATTTTAGAAATGACTGTTGTATGGTTATGTTTGTTTTTTCGCGGTTCGTTTATCTGATTGACTTGTACCATTGGTTTTCTTTGAAGATTTGTCATAGTACTTTCGATAAACCATACCTTTGATCGTTTTTATCTTTAGTAACAGTGGGGAGTGAAATTAAGTAGGTTTATTTTTAAAGAACAAATTATGATATAGATTTCAAGAAAAAGGGTCACATGAATAGGAGACCTTGTAAGGGTTTGAAGAGTCATCATCGTCATCAGTGTTCAAACTTAAATCGAGGAGTCGATCGTCCCGGTCTCATTGAGCAAAGCCTCTACTACTACTAGTTCTAATGCGAATGAGTCAGTCTGTTAATGCTAAAACATATCGAGGTCAATTGCCTCTTCCGAAACCTTAGACAAGTCCCAGACACTTCCTAGAGTTAAGTAAATAATGACAAATGTAATTTGAACCCTTTAAATACGTAGCGTGAGTTGAAATTTTAAAGTAATCATTGCTCTCGGCTGTCATTCGTGTCTCTTATGCGCTAGGTTCGATGCTAAGTAGATTTTCAAGTTGGTACAAAGAAAAGCTGTCAATCAACTTTTATCAGTTTTATCATCTTGTAGGTCCTCCTCAGATCCTTCATTCTCATACATCCTCAGATCCTCCATCCTCATCCATCCTAAGATCTTGTAGGTTATATGATACTAAGTTCTTTAATGCTGACAACTTTTGTTTGTCACTTGTAGCATATAGAAATGCTATTTTGGAATATTTATAAGATGATTTATTTTGATGAGTAATTATTAAGTTTTTTAATGTAAGTATTAATAGCGTATTGTGCGTGTTTTTTGTGTATATTTAAATTTCTAAATTTCTCTTTTTTTCTTCTTCTTTGTTAACTCTCTACTTAAATATGATTTTGATATTGGATACATGTTTGGTTATTGTTTTATCAATTTTTTTAATATTATAAATGCTTGTTTTGTACTGTTAGTTTCTCAAATAAATAAATCCTTGTCGATTTCGCTAATTATTCTAAATGTAATTATTCGGAGACCTAATAATTGATGTGCCTAAATGGACGCGGTATTCATATTAGCGACCGGCATCCATCGACCCCTTTTCACCGGCCACCAGACCGCCCTCATTCTAATCAAACAGATAAAGGCCAATTAACCTATCTTTAGGCTGATGAAAAAAGAGATCGTTGTTATTGTATCGTGCCTATTATTTTCCGGAAATTATGTCAAATGTCAAATTAGCTTCTGTTCTGTCATTTGCGTTTTGTATTACTTCACAATAGAAACGCTATTAAAGAGCCATGGCTGTGTGGTACACCGTTGCGTTACCTAATTTAAAATGTTTTTATAGCGGGTTTGGCGAACATTGCAAATGAGGTTCAATTACAGTTTATTGTTTAATAAAATTATAACTATGTATAAACATTAGTAACATAAAGGTCTAAATTGGTGTAATAATAATATTAAGCTTTGCTAATTAATAAATGGTGTTTTTTTTCCTACTTTCTTAGTTGATATTTTGAGAGGCTATGTCAGCTTAACCGGGCAAGTAGGTGAGCTCACGGGGCTCTAACCGGAGTGTTGCTAACACTGGCCTTAACGAGTGCAGTGCTTCGCAGAATCTACCACCGGATCGAAAAACGGTGGAGGGTATTATACTGTGGCTATATACTGGCCTGTCCCACGTGTCTGCTCATTTGTACCACGAAGTAATCGAACGTTTCCGAGTTGAATATTATATATAGATATTTGACTGCAATTCAGATTTGGAACACAGAATGTAATAATCAGATAATTCAGTTTTAACAAAAAGTTGTTACCTATTCGTTGGTAGCTTACGTGGCTATTCCAACTACGCCTGGACAGGTAGATGAGGTCACGGGCTCAACCTGAGAGAATTGTTAACACTAGCTCTAGCTAGAGCAGTGCTTCGCTGAATTTACCACTGGATCGGAATCGCGACCCTCTGAGAAGACCCGGCCAGCAACTCAATGCTTTGCTCGTCGAATTCTTTGTCGTAATCTACGAGTTTGACTGGGACTGTGACCGGTGCGGAGTTCATCTCGTAACTATTCCTATTTCAGTGAAAACAAAAATCTTTATCACTTTCACTCATAACGGTGTGAGAGACCGCCACGTTTATAAAAGGTAGGGGGTATGTGACAAAAGCGTTATTATTAAATTTTATTGAGAAAAATCGTGACTCCAAACAATATTTGTAAGCAGATGTGCTCCGCGGTGTCACTCGTGCTAAACTTGCCATTCAGAAATGAAGAAATAATATATGTAATGAATGATATTATACAGTCAGTTTTTTCTACTGATTATCTCAATCTACAATACTATGTATTCAGAAGAATAGCTTAGGATTATTTAGTATATGACATTAACGATGACATAGACATGAACTTACCATGTCATAGGAGAATCACCGAGATCGCGACTCAATCTTGAGCTGGATGGAACGCAGAATAAATATAGTGTGGATAGTATCAATAATACGAATTAATGTAATTTGTCTCAATCTTCAGTGGTACGGAGCTGAAAAGGCTTGTCTCAAATAATTCAACGTAACCTCAAATGTATTAAACAATTACTATCGACGTTGTTTTCACGAAATGGTTTATTCTGATATTAGCTTTCCATCCGCAGCGTCACTTCCGCTGAAAACACCTTATATCGCGTGGGTGGAAACAGGTCTTCCATTTTCAACGGTGGATCAAAGGTAGGCTTTATCCTGCCTAGGCTCCAGGTTTTCCATACTGAGTTTCATCAAAACCGGTGCAGTACATTAAGCTTGAAATCGTAACATGCAGACAGAATTGCTTTCTCGTAATAATGTTCATTGTTGGTTAAGTAGCTTCCACCATCTAACAATATAAAAATAATTAAAAAAAACTTGAAACCAACATGTCTTTTTTGTAACATACGATTTTGTCAAATACTAGCTGACCCGGCAGACTTCCTAGTGCCTTAATCGATAAATAAAAGACCTAAGCTTTTGTATAAAATAAACTTAAAACAAACAAAAGGAATCCGTCCGACGGGGGATACATCAAAGGAAAAACAAATTTGTTATTTTTATTGAATTCCGAGCATTTTGATATTTATCTACCTTTTAAGCCTTCTCTGGACTTCCGTTCTCGAATTTTAGCGAGACTAACGAACAGCAATTCATTTATATATATATAGATAGATAGATAATAATATATAACTAGTCATGGTTTATGACTACTTATACAAACTGTATGAAAATCCGTAAAGTAGTTCTGGAGATGTGTGAAAAACAAACAAACAGACAACAACAATTTATTACAAATTTGGCAGGCTTTTTAAATACAGTGCTAAAAATTTCATTACTCTTGTTTTGTATTTATTATTAGTTTTAGTATTAGCAGACATACCGAGATCTACTGTTTTATCATATGTATCGACGATAAACATAGTGCTGCTGTCTCAACTGGCGAGCACAACTAATTAACATTCAAATGAGAACGAAGTTAGAAATGAAAGTATTAAAAAATATGATTACACGGTCATAAAAGAAGCCAATGTGTAAACACGTTCTTAGGAATGTATTGTGAATAGTAATCACAATATTGGAGATTTCGATGGCCTTATAGAATGTTAATGAGTTTGACTTTTACGAGGCAGGCTTTGTTCCCGTTTTTAATAAACATTGTCTAATCAAGGAACAGTTATCATTCTCGCTCACGACTCGGTCGTGCGCGGACGTGCTTTCCGATCCGTGGCCCGCTTGCGAGCTGCGTCTCTGAACTCACAGTTGTGCTCGACAGTGTAGTGACCGTGAATACATCGTGCTTACAATTCGGTAGTGCGGACGTGCCGATCCGTTGGTCGCTTCCGATCTGCGTATCGAAGTCCATTTTTGTGCGCTAAAGTGTTGTAACCGCGAACCCACCCTTTACCAACTGCCTTTTTCAAGGCAAAACCAATCGCTACGATCAGGCTTCCTGTGGCACTCACAGGCTAGCGATTTCCTAACCCTTCCCAAAAACAACAGTCTTTTTCAAGACTAGACCCCCGCTCGCGATTCTGCCTGCTGTAGCACTATACAGCCCGAGCGGGTTCCTTTCCTTTTCCCCGCCGATTGCCGTTTTCACGGCATAGGCATTCCCCCCCCCTGCTCCATGCTGTCCTGCAGCACAGGGGGGTTACAAATCCTATCCGGGGCCTCGCCTTTCGGCGAGTTCAACAAAAGTCCCGGGACCGCCCCCCCCGGGCAAGAAGACCGAAGAATGGAGCAAGAAGATGTTAGGGATATTGTCGGGTTCCTCCGGGATAGGTACCCGTCAATTAGGGCCGAATATTTAGCATATGGGGCCTCCCGTGGCAATCCCTCCCCCCCCGCGACCGTCGCCGCGTATTTCAACCGTGCCTCGGAGGCACGCCGCGCCCCCCCCGCCGCCGCGTTAAGTTCGAGCGCACGTCCCGACGATGCGACTCACGAAGCGCCTAGCGCTACCCCCACCCCCGCGCCCGCGTCATTTACGTCATCGCGCGCTTCGTCCGTCGCGACCTCGATCGTTTCGAGTTCAGGCTCCGATACCGAATCGGAGATGGATTTCGAATCCGCGTCAAGCCCTCAGCCTGGAACTTCGGATGGGTTCCAAACCGTAACGCGCGGCAAAAAGCGTACTCGCGCCGTGGAGTCCCGGAGCTCCACGACAAAACAGACGAAATCCGCGTCCGCCTCTCGACCGAAAGTAGTAGTTACACCGGAGTCGGACTCCGCGCGCCGCGTAACCCCACCGCCGCGTCCCAAGCCCGCGCCCGCTCCCAAAGTAGCTGCCCCGCCCCCGCTGATACTTCAAGAGAAGACAGCGTGGAATCGCGTGTCCCAGGCCCTTCAGGCAAATAAAATTAACTACACGCGACGTTACGCGCATGGGATTCAGATCAAGGTCGCAACGCCGGGCGACCATAGGGCCCTCTCAGCATACCTCCGAAAGGAGAACATAGGTTTCCACACCTATGCTCTTCAGGAGGACCGCGAGCTCCGCGTAGTAATACGCGGAGTCCCTAAGGAGCTAGAAATAGACTACATTAAGGAGGATCTGACCGCTCAGGCCCTCCCGATAGTTAGTGTGCACCGGATGCACAGCGGGCGGGGCAAACAGCCCTATAATATGATACTCGTGGCGTTAGAACCCACCCCGGAGGCCAAAAAGAAGATCGCATGTCTCACGACAATTTGCGGCCTATCCGGGATCTCGATCGAAGCCCCCCATAAGCGTGGCACTCCCGGGCAGTGCTACAGGTGCCAACTCTATGGCCACTCAGCGCGTAATTGCCACGCGCGCCCCCACTGCGTGAAATGCCTCGGCGATCACGCTACGTTAGATTGCGTAAGAGATAGGGAAACCGCGACCGAACCTCCCAGCTGTGTCCTATGCCTTAAGCAAGGGCACCCCGCGAACTACCGTGGATGTCCCAGGGCTCCGCGGAAACGTCCAACCCACCCAGCTCCGCGAACCGTCGGCCCAAAGACTTCGGCACCTTCAGTGCCGAAACCCGCCTTCGTGCCGGCTGCAGTTCCCACGGTCTCGGCGTGGAAAAAGCCGCTGCCGTATACGAAGGCGGGAACGGAAACCGCGCCCCCGCCCCCGCTCGTGACACGCCCCGCGCCCCAGCCCCTGCTCGCACCTCGCCCCGCGCCCGCGTTCCGTCCCCCGCAACCCTCTGCCGTCAACGACTTCGCGCTCGTGCGTGACTTCGTCACCGCGGTCAACTTCGACCGTCTGCGATCGTTCGCAGACGCGATACGTAGGTCGGTAACCCCGAACAGCGGCTCGCGGCCGCTTTCGATCACATGGACGTCTACGAGTCCGTGTCGCGTACGTTATAAAATCTTTACCGGTAACCAATGGCGCAAAAAGGTAGAGAAAAACCGTATTCCCTTACGTTAGCATTCTATAATGCTAACGGACTCGCGCGGCAACGCGATCAAATTTTTGAATTCCTCCGCGATAATCTTGTAGATATTCTATTAGTGCAGGAAACCTGTCTGAAGCCCTCGCGTCGCGACCCGAAAGTCGCGAATTACGTCATGGTTAGGAATGACAGACTCACCGCCTCCAAAGGCGGGACTGCCATTTACTATAGGCGGGCCCTGCACGTTGTCCCTCTCGATACTCCCTCGCTCTCACATATCGAGGCGTCAGTGTGCCGTATCTCGCTGACGGGACACCAGCCGATCGTCATCGCATCCGTTTATCTCCCCCGGACAAGCCCCTTCTGAGCAGTGACATCGAGTCACTGTTCGGCATGGGAGACTCTGTCATCCTGGCAGGCGATTTAAATTGCCACCATACTAGGTGGAACTGCCGTCGTACAAACGTTAACGGTAGGCGTCTCGACGCGTTTATAGACGACCTCACCTTTGAAATAGTCGGTCCCCCAACTCCAACATGTTATCCGTATAACATCGCGCTCCGTCCGAGCACTATAGACCTGGCATTGCTTAGGAACGTAACTCTGCGCTTGCGTTCCATCGAAGCAATGTCAGAGCTCGACTCAGACCACCGACCTGTCGTTATGCAGCTCGGTCGCCCTCACAACCCAGTCACTGTTACGAGGACCATGGTGGATTGGAACAAGCTGGGCACGTGCCTAGCCGACGCCGCTCCGCCAATCCTCCCCTACGGCCCGGATTCGAATCCATCCCCCGAGGACACCGTCGAATCCATAAACATCATTACCGATCACATCTCTTCCGCGATCATTAGATCTTCAAAAGAAGTCGATGTGGAGGACAGCTTCCACCGCATCAGACTGTCCCCCGATCTTAGGAATCTCTTAAGAGTTAGGAACGCAGCAATCCGGGCCTACGATCGTCTTCCCACGCATTCAAACCGGATTCAGATGCGTCGTCTACAACGCGAAGTCCACTCTCGCTTAAGCGACGCGCGTAACGATAATTGGCATAGTTATTTAGAACAACTCGCGCCCTCCCACCAAGCATACTGGCGACTAGCTAGGACTCTCAAATCCGAAACTACCGCTACTATGCCTCCCCTCTTACGCCCTTCAGGCCAACCACCGGCATTCGATGACGATGACAAGGCTGAGCTGCTGGCCGATGCACTGCAAGAGCAGTGCACCACCAGCACTCAACACGCGGACCCCGAACACACCGAGTTAGTCGACAGGGAGGTCGAGCGCAGAGCTTCCCTGCCGCCCTCGGACGCGTTACCCCCCATTACCACGGACGAAGTTAGAGACGCGATCCACAACCTCCAACCTAGGAAGGCACTAGGCTCCGACGGCATCCACAACCGCGCGCTAAAATTTTTGCCAGTCCAACTGATAGCAATGTTGGCTACAATTTTAAATGCCGCTATGACGCACTGCATCTTTCCCGCGGTGTGGAAAGAAGCGGACGTTATCGGTATACATAAGCCGGGCAAACCGAGAAACGAAACTTCTAGTTACCGTCCGATTAGTCTCCTCTCGACGATAGGAAAAATTTACGAACGTCTCCTTAGGAAACGCCTCTGGGATTTTGTTACCGCGAACAAAATTCTCATAGACGAACAGTTCGGATTCCGCTCAAAACACTCGTGCGTACAACAAGTGCACCGCCTCACGGAGCACATCCTGATAGGACTAAATAGGCGTAAACAAATCCCGACCGGCGCCCTCTTCTTCGACATCGCGAAGGCGTTCGACAAAGTCTGGCACAACGGTTTAATTTACAAACTGTACAACATGGGAGTGCCAGACAGACTCGTGCTCATCATACGAGACTTCTTGTCGAACCGTTCGTTTCGATATCGAGTAGAGGGAACTCGTTCTCGTCCCCGTCAACTGACTGCCGGAGTCCCGCAAGGCTCCGCGCTCTCCCCGTTATTATTTAGTTTGTATATCAATGATATACCCCGGTCTCCGGAGACCCATCTAGCGCTCTTCGCCGATGACACGGCTATCTACTACTCGTGTAGGAAGATGTCGCTGCTTCATCGGCGACTCCAGATCGCAGTAGCCACCATGGGACAGTGGTTCCGGAAGTGGCGAATAGACATCAACCCCACGAAAAGCGCAGCGGTGCTCTTCAAAAGGGGTCGCCCTCCGAACATCACTTCGAGCATCCCACTCCGTAGTAGGCGCGCAAACACCTCCGCCGTTAGTCCCATCACTCTCTTTGGCCAGCCCATACCGTGGGTCTCGAAGGTCAAATATCTAGGCGTCACCCTCGACAGAGGGATGACATTCCGTCCCCATATAAAAACGGTACGCGACCGCGCCGCGTTTATTCTAGGACGACTCTATCCAATGCTTTGTAGTCGAAGCAAACTGTCCCTCCGCAATAAGGTAACTCTCTACAAAACTTGTATACGCCCCGTCATGACGTATGCAAGCGTAGTGTTCGCTCACTCAGCCCGCACCCACTTGAAATCCCTTCAGGTTATTCAATCACGATTCTGCAGGATAGCCGTCGGAGCGCCATGGTTCCTTAGGAATGTGGATCTCCACGATGACCTGGAGCTCGACTCTCTTAGTAAGTATCTACAGTCGGCATCGCTGCGCCATTTTGAGAAAGCGGCACGACATGAGAACCCTCTCATCGTAGCCGCTGGAAATTACATACCCGACCCAGTAGACCGAATGGTAAACCGTCGACGTCGCCCAAAGCACGTCATTACGGATCCTCCTGATCCATTAACGGTGCTTTTAGGCACCACAAGCACCGGTCACCGTCCTCGTCGAACCCGTCGCTTGCGACGAAGGGCTCGACGAGCGAACTAACCCATAGACACAGCCCACTGAGTTTCTCGCCGGATCTTCTCAGTGGGTCGCGTTTCCGATCCGGTGGTAGATTCTGCGAAGCACTGCTCTTGCTAGGGTCAGTGTTAGCAACTCTCCGGTTGAGCCCCGCGAGCTCACCTACTAACGTTAGGGCGAAGCTGAAATAGCCTCTCAAGGCTATCAGCATAGGTAGGAAAAAAAAAAAAAAAAAAACAGTTATATTGTATATTTATATTTGCGTTTGGAGGACGTTTTAATCCAAAGATAATTATAAAAAAACCACACAGCTAAAAACAACTAAAAGTGAGTTAAAAGTCGCTAAAATATCGTTTTTATCCAAACACCTGCGGACGTGCTGTGTATTATTGAGATAATCTGTGAATCGGTACATGTCGATCTCTGGCGTGTGTTTCAATCAGTGCAATTATCGGCAACCAACGGACCGTGTCTAACCACAGACGGATTCAATGATGACCTTAGAGTAGGAAGGAGGAAGATATGTCAATTGAAATAAAAATGAATCGAATATCAGTGAAGTTCTACGTTGGGCAGTTGAATAATCTTTGTTGGGCTGTGGTTTAAATTCATCTTTCATTAGCAAACAAAAGATTTTGTCAAGGTTAACTTTGCTCAAAGGCTGTTTACCTCGTCAAAATCAATGGCAGTGATAACTGACAGATAACCGACAACACACTCTATATTACTTATAAATAAACAGAACAATATAAACTGGTCAATCCATGTTAAAAAAAATAAGTTTTACTTTAAGGAATTTGTTAGATAGGACTTTTTTCAACCGACCATTTGTGGTGAGACCAATGAAACCAAATCACATAAAGGACTGTCCAATCTAAAACTAAAATCGTTGATATTCTTTAACCGATGTTGGTCACGGCTGAAAGCCTCCATTCAATGTATTGTGAGCGTGATGATGGGGTTAGCGACGAATTGATTGATGACTGCTGGTTTCCTGTGATGATTCAAGGGAAATAATTTAGTTAAATTTATTGTACAGATATTGTGGCCTTTAAATCACATAGTAAGTTCGAGAATCGGCATTCATGTGTTTACAAAATTGTCAAGTATATACATTTTAAACTCTGGATGAGGCAATAGTTATAACACACATATATAACAAAGTTAATACAATGTCAATAATACATGTGACTCATTCTGATACAGAAATAGTTGATAGCATTCACGTTGTAATATAGGTGCTCCGGCTGCCGTTCATATACCCAGAGTATTAAAAAAGCCTAGCATTTTACTAGTCTAATCCAGAATGTTCTCCAGGAAAATTTGAAGTATCACTAGTGTCTCAAACTCCTCGCCATCATCGAGCAGATCAACTCGTACATATTTACCAATCTTAGGGGTTGTTCCCGTTGTAAAGTCGTACAATTCTGGTTAGTATGGCAAGAAAGTTGTTAGAGCTACAATGGTTATTACAATACAACTTTCAACATCATGCCTTAAGCTAGAAGGCGGCACACAAGCTGTGATACCTATTTCCTCCAATAAGGTTCCTATTTCCTCCAATAATCCAATATCAACAGGTTGTATGTAGTCTTTTCGACTAATTTTTATTAAGCAATGATTTGAAACCAATTACACAATTACTAAAAACCCAAAATCACCGATCCAAAGTCATTGTGTAACTTTAGAAAACTTGACCCGAATCTCTGACAATATCGGAACAGATTCACAGATCAAATTACCCTTATTATTATTGTAGAAAATATTCAAACAATGGTATTACCACGACACAAATAAAACTACGTAAGCTTATTGTACATTGTTACAATAGTAGTTTTGCAATATAAGTCCAAAGACATTAAATAATTATTTTTGGTTTTGTAACGTCCCAAAAATCGGTGCAATTTGAATTGAACGATTTTTGCAATAGCACGGGTGAACGCAGTTCGAATGGTGGGTAGATTGAAGCTAATACACCAATTAGATTCTGATTTCGATCTGATATAAAATGTTGGCTGGTAGGGCGTGTTGTACCCGAGTAGGTATCCGCATCCTGACTGTTACCGTCGTTAAGCAGTCCTGTGTCATCAAGTAGCCGCTAGATTCACGTTATGTAGTAGCTAAGCTCCGGTAAACGTGTATATATGTACATATTCTGGTTCACTCTTATATGCATTGACTAATAACTAATAACTACAGAATTTAGTCATGATATTCTACTTGAACTCTAAAAACCCAATTTTTCTAATGAAATATGTACTCAACAAATGTTCATGATTCACTTCCACGATGAAGGAATAACATCGTGTAATAAAAACCAAACCCGATAAATTAGAATTTGCGTAATTACTGGTGGTAAGACCTCTTGTGAGTCCGCGCGGGTAGGTACCACCACCCTGCCTATTTTTGCCGTGAAGCGGTAATGTGTTTCGCTTTGAAGGGTGGGGCAGCCGTTGTAACTATACTTGAGACCTTAGAGCTCATATCTCAAGGTGGATGGCGCATTTACGTTGTAGATGTCTATGGGCTCCAGTAACCGCTTAACACCAGATGGGCTGTGAGCTCGTCCACCTATGTAAGCAATAAAAAAAACCCAACCACATTTGGTAACGATCAAATCTAAGCATTAAACGTTAAGTCATTAGCGATTTGTATCTCAATACCCAATTTTAGCTGTTCGATATGTTAACTAACCAAAACTGGAGTCAGGTCGTAAAAGCTAGCCAAGCGTTGCAACTAAAAAATAATTATTATTCACCATATCACTACTGTGGTCGTTGACGCACGAGTGAAAATGTTTACAGAGAGAGTGTGCTCTGACGAGTCGTCGCACGATACGACTTTTGATGTTCGGTGATCGTTTGATACGATTTATACATTTTTTGAATGATATTTCTAACTTAAAAAGAAAGTCTTCTCGCCTGAACACACTCATTTACACATAGATTGTATAAAAGAAAGGAAAGATCTGGAGTACGACAGTCCTATATTGTACAGTAAATATCTTAAATTTAAATGACATAACACTCTATGAAATGCGGTAGTTAGTCCTACCAAATGCTGAAGCTTTTTGTTATGTCTAGTCTAGACTAGTTTACGAGATTACATAGCTTACATTTAAATAATGCGCCGATCATAGTTCTTTTTCTTTGTTGCCTTGCAGTCGGTTAAAATCTAAAAAATATAAACTAAAAATCTAGAAACAACCTAACTGACTCTTGAAAAATTCCAGTGATTTCAATGATTGATTAGTGTTATCTATAGTTCGTTTCCAATATATTACATTTACGTAGCCGCGGACGACCGTATCAATGATGAATGAAATTAAAAGTATTTTTAAATTATGTTTAATAATAAATTAAAAACAAAACCGATCATCAGTTCCATGATGAGCTTTTTTTTCGAAGCGAAAGATTTTCTTGTTACTCTATATGTTATCCACTCATACGTATTGAAGTTTGATCGTACTTCGATGGCTGTTTAGATTTCTATCTACCCTCCGTTTGTAAATTTAGCTGTGTACCGGCTTCGGACATGCGTGGATGGAATGATTAAAATAAAGTTTTAAAAGCGCCATCTGTTAATTATCATTGAAAATTCAAAACGGGTTTTGAAGTTTCAAAATAATAAGACTGTAGGTGAGTCAACATATTAACCAGTGCCGCCACCTACCTAGAGACATACGTTACCATAAGCAAGACTACTTCTTAGCAGAAACAATAGCTTCATAACAGCATCGGCACTCAGTTTGGAGGCTTTAGCCAACTAAATATTTTTTTTATTTATTTTTTTATTGCTTAGATAGGTGTACCTGGTGTTAAGTGGTCACTATAACGTAAATGTCGTCACCCAATTTGAGATATGAGTTCTAAGATGTCAGAATAGTTACAACGGCTGCCCCACCCCTTCAAACCGAAAGGCATTTCTGCTTCACGGCAGAAATAGGCGGGGTGGTGGTACCTATCCGTGCGCACGAGAGGTCCTCCCACCAGTAAAAAGTGTTCACGGCTCACCTATTGATAAGTAGCTACCGGAACGCAGCCCACAAAAATCACAACGTGAATCTACCACCCAAATTGCACCATTTAGGATGCTAGTGTGAACCAGATCTGGCCTAAATTACACCCCACCATAAATTATTACGTTTTATGCTTTAGGGGGGGGGGGGGGGGTAATTAGGTAAAGTAAATAAATTGGTGCATACCTGAGGGATTTGAACAACGCGTTGTCAATCGCATCGATCTGCACCGGACGTCTTATCATTTAGGCCGATTTGATTTGTTATCTTGTTTACTATGACATCTTAAAGAAAATGATACCTCTGATAGGTTGAGGATACCAATGCAATACTTGCATGATGATGGTACTCATAGTGGCACTTTGAAGAGATTATTGACAATAGATGCTTTCCTATGTACGGGATATTAAATGCTATTGATCAATGATAATAGAAAGACCCAATTTTATTTTAAAGTAGTTACTGGGGTTAGGTTTAAGATTCTTCTTCGTTTGGTAAGCCTATGAAAACGAATTCAGAACACTATAGGGCTCGAGCACAAGTTTAGCAATCTTGGAGCAATAACCACGACAGAATCACGCCGCCCTGCCTGACGTTACGTAAACAATTACTGGCTAGCGTAATGAACGTTAACTATTAAATACTGGAAGTAGCAATCGGTTTTGTTGTTGGGTATGATGTTTGGGCGAGTGCACATTTTTAAAGTACGGTTCGACCTCTGGCATTGGCTGCGTCCATTACATTTTTTTTAGATGCGTGGAAAAACTCACAGCCCACCTGTTGTTAATTGGTTGCCGGAGCCCATAGACATCTACAACGTAAATGTCGCCACCCACCTTGAGATATAAGTTCTAAGATCTCATTATAGTTACCTTCCCAGCCACCCTTCAAACCGAAACCCATTACTGCTTCACACCTATGCTATTATGCTATAATAAGATGATGGTACAAGCTGCGTGAGGTCATATGTCGTCTGATAGATTGTAATCTATATTATACTGGTGGTAGGAATTCTTGTGAGTCCGCGCGGGTAGGTACCACCGCCCCGCCTATTTCTGCCGTGAAGCAGTAATGCGTTTCGGTTTGAAGAGTGGGGCAGCCGTTGTAGCTATACTGAGATCTTAGAACTTATATCTCAAGGTGGGTGACGTATTTACGTTGTAGATGTCTATGGGCTTCAGTAACCATTTAACACCAGATGGGCTGTGAGCTCGTCCACCCATCTAAGCAATAAAAAAAATACTCCAGGAAGGTCCTCGTTCAACGATGTCAATTCGTAAACACAATACTTGAATAAAAAGTCTCTTCCATTGATAGCTACATCCTGTCACTGGATGCAGCTGGAAATAATTGCGAAAAGCAAAAATGATTGCCGCAGTGACGATTAGCTCCCGAGATAGCTCTACGCCTCGGAGCAACATTTCATAAAAATTATCATCGACCACTACTGTTCGTCTGGGTTCGTCCGCTCAGATTTAATATCAATATTTAGCCTTTCAATTTCGGCCTATTTTGAGTAAGCTTTTAGTAGCTTCAGACGTATGTATGTAACGGAATCTTTGAACATGATTTTGACCCCCTTCAAAACGTCGGATTAACTCGCAATTTGACATACTTATGAAGGATCGATGACAATTCAATATTAAAAAAAATTAAAAAAATTGAAATTCAACTAAAAAATGATAAATAAATAATAGGTTAAAAAACAAAAAAAATACGCTTTTATTAAAAATCCAACTAAAAAGTAGAAAATATATTTTAATGAATTTGAATTAAAAATAGGGTAAGAAAAATGATTTTATTGTAAAAAAGCGTGGGGTGCTTTTCAGGATATTATCAAAATAACCCTTCTACTCATATCTGTTCATAAAATATTTATAACTGCTGATACCAAGCACCCCATGCTTTCTTTACAATAAAATAATTTTTTCTTACACTATTTTTAATTAAAAAAAAATTATTCTTTTCTATTTTGTAGTTGGATTTTCTATAAAAGCATTTTTTTAGTTTTTTTAAACTATTATTTATTCTAAAGAATAAAGCAGCCGTTTGCAAAAATGTGCATCCACAAAATTTTGCTTTGTATGGCATGTACTATAGATCAGTCGACAGAAATATCGTTTTTTCTTAATGCCCTTGTAGGCATACCAGCATACGACCCACATGATAGTGAGTGGTTACCGTCACCTATGGACTTCAGCAATGCCAGGGGCAGAGCCAAGCCGCTGCCTACTGTTAAAATTGTCAACGAAATTAGCTCAAACAGACAAACAAGATCCATTATTTTTAATATATAAATTACTAGTATCCGTTTTATAGGCGTTTAGTAATATTTTCGTAATTTCGACTTTGTGGTTTAGCATTTAAAGTCTTATTCTGCGGTTTACACTTTGATTAGGAATTGAATTGGATTAAACATTAATCTGTCATTTTATCCGGTAATGAAGAGTTCGTCACGACAATGAGGTCACGGGTTCGTGACTGGGTGCGTGATGTCATTTAATCTCAGTGAAACACTTATATTTCCTTTAGTACATCTTCTTTAACTTCTACACCCTCACACGACATGAAGAAACTTGAAGTAATATAAGAATAGGTACATAGATGATGATCCTGATAAGGTAGATGAAGGAATTATACACGTTGCAGCACTGAGTAAACAGCAAGCATGGCAGACCATACCAAACCTCATATATGATATTAACATGGAACCCCGCCTTAAGTAAGGTTTGATCGCAAAGTCTGATGTTATGGGCAATTGAGCATAGTGCCTTTAGGTGTTAATGGAACTCATTATTGTTTAGCAGCAGATACAGGCCGGACTCTGATAGGCGACCCTGACTAGGTTACGTTTTCAATACTTTAAACTTGACATAAAGCATTGTTCTTGTTTATTAAACAATTGACAGTCAAACTATAAAAAAAGATGTGTGGTGTCGGGGACACCGGATAGGAACGAAGTTCCTTATTATAAAAATATTAATTTTAAGCTCTATTCGAGGTATAAAGAAAATAATTATTCAAGTATACATTTTTTATTATGATTTTTTTGTTGATAAAAAAACTACCCTACAAAGTTATCAATTTTCACAATGATTTATAAAAAATATATTATAATAATAATATACAAAGAAACAGCTATTTATATGAATAATAATGATAACTGTTATCACGTAGACTATACATTAGACAATGTATAGCCATCATACTCAGACTATATATAAGTAGTAAAAATCTTACGTTACGGACGTTTTTTCCCGGTTAGGGTACCCCTCCGCATCGTCCCATAAGGAACTTCGTTCCAAAACTATATAGAATTAAACGAGAAAATATAGAGTTCTAAAAAGAATTCCACCTGAATATATTTAGACATTATTAAGATAATAAAATCGCTTGCTTACAATATTCACACCTAGTTCATTATTATTATAGCAAAAAATCTAGATTAAAGATCTTTAAGCAAACTTAAATTAAGTTAATTTATCGTCGAATTTACGAGAGATCAAACTGAAGAGATGCCGCGGTGGCTGCCCATCTGCGCGTCCAGCCATAAGCATCGCTTTCTGGTGGATGTCATCTTCGAAGCGCATTATATCGACTTGTGAAGTAAATCGTTCCAAATATTCAATGGCCCCGATTGAGGATTTTGTCTGGGGCGCCTTAAAATACATCCCGATTAAACCAATTATAAAACTATATTGGTTATTCCCCGAGTACAAAACCAGTGAGACTGCTCCACGTGCTTATATACACCTGAGAAAAATTCACACGACATAATGTCGTATTAGATTATCGAGATAACGCTAACGATCGATATAAAGTCGGTCGGTGTCAAAATGTCAAATGTACACTTAACGTCTTATGGCCGGTGCGCATAAATCAGTAAACTATTCATATTTAATACGAGAATTGTGGAGTTTATACAAATTATTACTTTTTCTCAGAATCTTTGATGTTATGATGTAACGAAAGTACAGTCGGAAGCACAAGCTTATGTTGCTCGGTTTTAGAGTGTACGTAATATGCATAACGACTGATTATTCCAATTAAATTGAGATTGTGAAATCGTTTCTGAAGAGCACAAATCAATTAAAAAGTTATATTTAAAAAATTTAAAATCAATATATTGTTTATTATTATTATTATTATTATTATACTGCCCTTCTTGTCAGACGAGCATACGGTCCACCTAATGGTGAGTGGCTACTGTCTCCCATGAACTTCAGCAATGCCAGGGGCAGAGTCAAGCCGCTGCCTACCGCTAAGCCGGTCTATTACCACATAGACCTCAAAATTTATACCGTCGTACACTGTAAAACAATAGTTTTAGTGAAATTTAAATAAAGGCTAACCTATCTTTCGACTGGAAGGCATACGATAGAGGCAGAACTGCCCCATCCATCTACTTCTTGGACCCTCGTCATATTTATATTGCACCTATCCAGGAAACCAGGAAATCAAAGCGTTAGAATAATCAAAACACTTTTCTACGCGACGGTACACAGCACATTGACACGTCTCCACGCGTCACTTTCAAGATGCCGAAGCAAGATAACAACAAGATATCCGTACGTATACGAACGTTATTGCTTTAATGTCTGCTTACTGTTAAATTGGGCAGTGCTTACCGTTTTGAGCACTTCTCTTGAGTTGTATTCAATTATGACTGAGTCAATTAATCTTTTACTGGTGGTAGGACCTCTTGGGAGTCCGCAAGGGTAGGTACCACCACCCTGCCTATTTCTGCCGTGAAGCAATAATGCGTTTCGGTTTGAAGGGTGGGGTAGCCGTTGTAACTATATTGAGACCTTAGAACTTATATCTCAAGGTGGGTGGCGCATTTACGTTGTGGATGTTTATGGGCTTCGGTAACCACTTATCACCAGGTGGGCTCTGAGCTCGTCCACCCATCTAAGCTATAAAAAAATAAAAAAAGTGTTAGGTGTAGGTAACATTGCCTTGCTGTAGCAACTGTCAACAGACCATCTTCGTACCTTTGACCTAAACGATTGACTTCCACGGTGAAGGTGAATGACATCGTGTAGTAAAAATTAAATACGCTAAATTATAATTTGCGTAATTTATCGTGGTAGGACGTCTTGTGAGTCCGCACGAGTAGGTACCACCACCCTGCCCATTTCTGCCGTGAAGCACTAATGCGCTTCGGTATGAAGGATGAGGCAGCCGTTGTAACTATACTGAGACCTTAAAACTCATATCTCAAGGTGGGTGACGGCATTTACGTTGTAGATGTCTATTTCTCTAACTCTATTCAACCTTCTCTATATAGTTTATATATCCAGTCTACGTAAAATAGGGCATTTTGTGAGTTCACATACATTGATAAAATAAGCTGCTGAAAATTCACTCCATGCTGGATGGTCAATTGTTTAATGCAATTCAAACTTGAAGTTTCTGTCTTTATTTCAAACAATCATCACTTGAATGATCTTTGTTAAATGATGAGTCTTTTGATGATCACGTCCAAGAATAACAGAGAACCTTTTAAATAATCTAATGATATGTTTTGAAATCGGTACCGAGCTTAAACTCTTAATTGTCGTTAGACAAAAACGGTCAAATTTCTAATTTCCGACTTCCTTGTAGACCGCAAATTAAACAAAAACTTGGAAACATTATAAACAAGACTATAATACGGCATTAACATCAGGTCTTCGCGGGGTCGAAACTTTAGGCGTTCGGTGTTACAAGATTACGAACAAAAACACAAACTTTTTTCATAGCTTCCTGTTAAACAGAATTTTGATTATTACAGTTTCTATCACAAAAAAATATCGTATCGCTTTTATCATTGATTTAGCTCACGGCTCATTTTTAACCGATTTCAAAAAAATAGGAGGTTCTCAATTCGACTGTATTTTTGTTTTATGTTTGTTACCTCATAACTTTATTTATTATATTATTATACACATAGTGTATATTCGTTTGTTTCGGAATATCTTTTTTTTTCTATTTGAAGTCGGTTTTTGTTTAAGCATTTCTATTTACAATTATGTGGCTATAGGTGCCGCCACTCACTTGGAGACAACATGGTCTAAGTCCCAATTGCTGTCCCATCTTGCACGCATGACTGATCCAATATTGAAATAGGTAAGGTGACGCTGCTGACAACTCAAAAATAGTTTATTACTAACTACATTCGAAAAGCAAATCGTACAATTTTATTATCTACGAATCTATGAGTAAAATTCACAGGTTTTTTTTTTATTGCTTAGATGGGTGGACGAGCTCACAGCCCACCTGGTGTTAAGTGGTTACTGGAGCCCATAGACATCTACAGCGTAAATGCGCCACCCACTCTGAGATATAAGTTCTAAGGTCTCAAGTAGGTATAGTTACAACGGCTGCCCCACCCTTCAAACCGACACGCATTACTGCTTCACGGCAGAAATAAGCAGGGTGGTGGTACCTACCCGCGCGAACTCACAAGAGGTCCTACCACCAGTAAAGTTAGTTAAGGTTAAATTTCATTTAATATAACCAGCACAAAAACAGCAAGCCAATGAAAATTCCTTGGTCTGGCAACACTGAATACTTGTGACAATAACTTACAATTCCTGACTGTTAATAGCGGATAGGATTTTCTGTTCTCCAAAAGGGGAATTCGGTATCTCATTAGACGCATAATTTTCGTAGTAATAAACACGAGGTGATAAATATCTACCCCTTTATTTATAACGTCTGGGGGTTTGTTCGGAGTGGGGGTAGTTTATTTCGAGGATACGGTTGAAGCTTCTCGGTTTCTTCTTTATCGGACGAGGCTTGCTTACTTGATGATTGAAGGTTATTGCGGCGCTACCATTAACGAGCAGACAGCGCTGGTGCGGAGTCTTTAGTTACGCCATGATCGCGACGTTCACATACTGCGCCTTCTCGGGTCCCTATGTAAAAGTCGCTTAAAAGATAAGACGTCCGGTGCATTCGTGTTGAGCGATGCACCGGTTTTCGAATGTGCTCACTATAAAATACACCGCCTTCTTATTCCTTTGTTTCCGACTACCGCCTTTTTTCTTATGTCTCGTCTCCACTACTACCATTGCTTCCATATGGCAATCCGAAAATTGACAATTTTTATTGCTTAGATGGGTGGACGAGCTCACAGCCCACCTGGTGTTAAGTGGTTACTGGAGCCCATAGACATTTACAACGCAAATGCGCCACCCACCTTGAGATATAAGTTCTAAGGTCTCAAGTATAGTTACAACGGCTGCCCCACCCTTCAAACGCATTACTGCTTCACGGCAGAAATAGGCGGTATCTACCCGCGCGGACTCACAAGAGATCCAGTAAAAAATGTTAACATGATAAATTATACTATAGTTACTTTACAACTAATCTTACAATCGCTTATCGACTTTGATAACGCTACGAGCACAGCGGTCGCTGCATAAAAATAAACCGGCGAAAGAAAAAAAGTAAACACATGTAAAAAATAGTGATTAACATAATTTACGTTATCGATACATCGCACGTCCCGTACGATCTTATTACGATATATCGTCATTAGAATATCGAATCGTTTACGAAGGCTATAACAACCATTATTAATGTTTGTTTAAATTCACTGTCGTTCTACGAAGGTCTTTTCTGAGAAAGCACAGAGCTCTCGGTCGTACGTGTGCAGTGTGCTATGATGTTTTTTTTATCGAAATTTTATCGAAATTCTGGTTTTGGTTGAAGTTTTTTTCTGTTGGAAACATTAAAAACCTCGTCTTGCTAGTTCGGAGAACAATAAAATTTTATGTCTCTATCCTAAAGCGTGTGATCGGGAGCGATAATAAAAAAAAAAATGTTTCGATATCGGTCTTGTATATTGGTTTTGGTTGTATCATTATTAGATAAGGACCGGAGGATTCTAATACTCCAATAATCTTTCCAATAACCAACCCAGCTATTCATGATCAGGTGCGAATAGCTGCGGTAGCTACTGCCGCTATATCCTCAGTTACGAGAAAGAGCAGCCTTCCTCCTAAAGTGCAGAACAGGTCTATATTTTCCCGTGACCTGTTAACACGAGGTGAGCTGTGAGTATGTGTAAGTGACTATTTTTCTATATCTATACTTCTATACTAATATTATAAAGAGGAAAGATTTGTTTGTTTGTTTGTTTCGAATAGGCTCTGAAACTACTGGACCGATTTGAAAAATTATTTTGCCATTAGAAGCCGACATTGTCCCTGATGAACATAGGCTACTTTTTTAATTTTTTTTTTTTTGTTTCATGTGTGTTTTAATGTTTCCGAAGCGAAGCGAGGGCGGGTCGCTAGTATATAATAAAAAGGAACACACCATAATGGTTTGTGGAATATGTGGGTACAAGTTCGCATAGTCATAGTTACATATTGAAATATCGACAAACATTCTGCTATAACATTTTGTGTCGTATTTTTTAAAACAGAACATGTCAGTCTCTAAAATCTGTCATCACTTCTCAGTGGTCCAACTAGATTCCGAATCAGTGATAAAGGCCATCATGCCTACTTGATTAAATAACTTTTTGACCTTTATAGAATATAGCTTTCTCTCTCATATCTGTTCTGGTTCACCAGTCTAAGACCTGTCGCATTTTGCACAGCTTGATGTCAGGAAACCCTTGTTACGAACACTCGTCAATAGGACCTTTGCAGAGATAATTTGTAATACGCTCTATCTATGATATGTGTTTTGTCCAATTCCGTCAGGTTTGAACCACGCGAGCTCACCTACTAGTTCAGGTTACGCTGAAATAGCCTCTCAAGGCTATCAGTTTAGGTAGGAAGAAAAAATCCAATTGAAGTTTGAAGATGCTTTATTGTCCTTGCGGTCTCTGACTTTTTCGATGTCCATGGTGAACTGCATTGAATACTTTAACCCACAGACACAGCCCACTGAGTTTCTCGCCGGATCTTCTCAGTGGGTCGCGCTTCCGATCCGGTGGTAGATTCTGCGAAGCACTGCTCTTGCTAGGGCGATGTTAGCAATTCTCCGGTTTGAGCCCCGCGAGCTCACCTACACAAGCTAGGGTACGCTGAAATAGCCTCTCAAGGCTATCAGCATAGGTAGGAAAAAAAAAAAAAAAAAAAAAATTGAATACTTTTCATATATAACGCAGGCTCTTCCTTCGATTCTGTACACTTTAATTCAATAAAACTGAATCCGAAATATCGAAAACAAAACAACAATTAGTGAACGAGCAATAAAATTGTATGTATCCGAAAACTGCACTTAAATACGACAGAAAGCGAATTTAGTGCTGAAAGGGTTGTGTAATTACTCGAAGGAATTCAGACCGATAGCAAACAATGGGTTTTTGGGTATTAACGACAGTCTTAGGTGTGGGGGACATCTGTGAGTTATTTGCTTTATGCTTAGTGAGGTTCATGTTTATTTGAGGTTACATTTTGTTGCAATGTTTATCAACGGACGCTGCTGTCTTACTGTTGGCAACCTTGGCGACTTCGTTGAGTGACAGCTCACTGATCTTCTCGCCGGATCTTCTCAGTGGGTCGCGTTTCCGATTCGGTGGTAGATTCTGCGAAATACTGCTCTTGCTAGGGCCAGTGTTAGCAACACTCCCGGTTTGAGCGTCAAGGAGAAGCTGAAATAGCCTCTCAAGGCTATCAGCATAGGAAGGAAAAAAAAGTTGAGTGATGAATTCATACTTTTTTAGCTCTTCCGCCGCAACTGTCTGTTGTAGTAGCTCAAACCGAAATAGTTCTGCATAATCTTTTCAAAATTTAGTGTCTACATTTTGAAGTCTTCGTAACTTAAAGCACGGCATAGAAGTGTTATTTTGCTGATGTTCTGATAGACGTTTTCCAAGGCGATAGGCGTTTCCCAAAATTTTTAATTAAACTAGCTGATCCAGCAGACTTCTTAATGCCTCAATCGATAAATAAAATACCTAAACTTTTGTATAAAATAAACTTAAAACTAACAAAAGGAATCCGTCCGATGGGGGACACATCAAAGGAAAAACAAAATTGTTATTTTTATTGTTATACTCGGATGTACCGAGCATTTCCATATTTATCTACCTTTTAAACCTACTCTGAACTTCCACAATAACTTCCAAATAATTTAAGACCAAAATTAGCTAAATCAGTCCAGCCGTTCTCGAGTTTTAGCGAGACTAACGAACAGCAATTCATTTTTATATATATAGATTTAACCTAAACGCACTTTGAATTTAAACCTTAAGCGCACTCACCAATTACTTTAACAATACAGGGATCCTTATCCTAATAACATTCGGAGGAATTTTACAAAATCGTGTAATTGGAACCTGCGCGAATACTGGAAATGGGAAGTATTGTGAACCCGTACGAAAGGCGGTCTGTTCTACTTATTTCTATCGCGAAGTAGCCATACGTACCAGTTTAAAGAGCGAGAAAGGCGTTGCATAATAGAATTGAGGCTTCGACCTCATGTCTCAACGGGATTCGATAAGCACCGAAGGGTCGAGTCACTCACCCATCCGGGTTCCTAAGGTTAGAGCTCCGTGAGCTCACCTACTCGCTCGCTTACGCTGGCATTATTCTCTAAGGAGAACAGCTTCTGAGCTTAGGTACGAAATAAATAAAAAATCGGTTGTCTGTAAAGTCGGTTTACTGACGATAATTGAACGTGACAACTTCATAAGAAAACACTGATGGAATGGTTTCATTTTTCAATTATCGCAATTATCGTTGCTATAAACAGTTGACACCACACATTCACTTTTCACTGAACTTCATACTTGACGAAAACATGTAAATGTATTGTAACTGCGCGCTCTCGCTTGCACTTCAAGCCTTAAATAGAACGCCTCAGAGCGAGGTAACGCCGCATGAGTTATGTTTTTTCGTGCGTGCAGCCGGCTCCATCGAATTATAAGACGTTGTCACGTCAAAAACACCCATCCAAAGCCAAAAAAACAAAAAAAAAACACGTCTTGCACCACAGAGATAGATATAGATATAGATATAGATACTCCTCACTGAATCTCAAATCAACACAGAGTTTGGCTCGTGGCATTTGACAGCCCGGTTGCGTTGAGCGCATTAAATTCACTTTTCCAATGCACCGTTGTCTCAAAAGGAGCCCGACTGCACAATATACTTTACTTTTGTCAGATCCAATTAGGAATGTTTCTTATTCTCCGTATGATCGTGTGCTCTGCATGTCGTACTATTCTACTTCATACTCTCTTAACAATAAGGTGTGTTTACTGGTTGTAGGACCTCTTGTGCGTCTGCGCGGGTAAGTATCACCGCCCTGCCTATTTCTGCCGTGAAGCAGTAATGCGTTTCGGTTTGAAGGGTGGGGCAGCCGTTGTAACTATACTGAGATCTGATAGAACTTATATCTCAAGGTGGGTGGCTCATTAACGTTGTAGATGTCCATGGGCTCCAGTAACCACTTAACACCAGGTGGGCTGTGAGCTCGTCCACCCATCAAAGCAATAAAAAAAAGGTCGAAACCTTTATTAAAATTAGAATGTTAACAAATGCGGACACGGCTCGTTTGTTTACTTTAGTTACTTCCACAGTGTCATGTCCTATGGAATTTTGCTATGGGGCAATGCGGCCGATGTAGAAATGATATTTATTCTGCAGAAAAGAGCTATACGTGCTATTTATAACATGCACTCAAGGGAATCTCTGAGGGAAAAATTTAAAGAAATTAAAGTGCTCACTATGCCATCCCAGTACATCTTTGAAAATTTGATGTATATTCGTAAACATATTGAGGAGTTTCCTAAAATGTCGGACATACATAATAGAAATACTAGGAACAAACACAAGCTTGTTGTGCCGATGAGTAGGTTACATAAGATACGAAGCTCATTCGGGTGTTTGTCTGTGCGCCTGTACAACAAAATCCCACAAGATGTTCAGAACCTACATATACATAGGTTTAAGAAAACTGTTAAAGAGCATCTGTGCAATAAAGCTTACTATAAAGTCTATGATTATCTAGAAGATTGCACAAAGTGGGAATGAGTTGCTCGCTCCGGGCATTTCAATATTGTAATAATTGTTATGTTATTATTACTTACTGTAAAAATTAATATTAAAAAAAAAACTTATATTTAAAATAAAATAAAAAATCTAATATTTCAAATAAATAAAAAAAGACATGCCCGCTGAGTTTCTTGCCAATTCTTCTCAGGACGGAGGCTAGTTCTTGTGAATTGGCGGTAGTTCTTTTGACGTTCAACAAGTATGTACTTTCATTTATGTTGAATAAAACTTTTTTGATTTTGATTTGATTTGCCAACTAGAAAAGTCCTGGTTTCCTGGAAAACTGAAAAGAAACTGTCATTCATTGGATCTCGTAGCTGCGACCGTTGACCGTAAGACCGCGAGCCAGGAGCAATATAAGTTCCTCAAGGTATCTTAAAAAATTATATTAACTATAAAAAAATATATTTGAATATTCAACGATACAATTTCTTAAGCACAGTGCACCCTTGTAAGGGTTAAAGATTTATCGCCGCGAGGGCTGGTGCAGTCATTTCAATTTCCTGCACTTATAGCAATGTCTTTATATTTTCCTTGTGGTGGGTTTTATGAACCAGAATATTTTGAGTGATGTTGATTTTTTTTTAAACAGCACATACTAACACCATCTATATGTTAATACGTGAAGGAAAAACTTTGTATCGCTTTTTACGAAAATTGCGCGTACGGAGGAGTATGAAATTTCCCACACTTATAGAGAATATAGAGAAGAAGTGCACAATGCTAATATTTTTTTTAAATAATGCATAATAAATACATTAAATCAATAAAGAAAACATTACACACTACATACCATTTATTTGACGCACACACGCATGTATACTATTTATTTATTGTCAAACTTTTGTTCTTGACGTCTTTGGTCAAATTGAGAATAGATTATTTTCATATATACACATACAGCCATAGCCATGACCCGACTACAGTAATCTTCATAATAAAATAGCTGATTTGACATTAGGTCACGCGTGACATATAAACAGACGTGTTCACGGTATCTGCTTAGAATAGTTATCGGAGTCCATTAAAATAGCAAAGTAAATGCTGATGGCGTGATAATAAGGTTCAATTTTTTAATAAGTTGTTACTACGTCAGTGGAAGTCAGTGTATAATGCACAGAAGTGTTACGTCGGCATCACTCGCTCCCATGCTCTTTGCACATAACTTAGCAGTCCCGTATTCATATAATCGATAAAAATAACATTTAATCGATAAATTCGTTTCGGTAACACAGTGTTCTCATGTTGAATTATTGTAAATTGAATCTTATTGATTTGTTTTACGATTATAGCTCGTTTTAATCGTGTCTTCGATTTTATAAGGATATCTTCGGATTGTACGTACATTTTTTTTTGAGGTTACAGCGGAATTAGCATGGACATGTCATGTCAGAATTATTTTTATTTACCGGTATATCAAGACCGTATTTTGTGCTTCCTTGTATACGAAAAACATATTTTATGAAAGTATTTATAGCGATTCCATTCTTTACTGCCCTACATTGACTCTCCCTCACTCACGCTTATCAATAAAATATTTTAATCTTGCTTACTATAATATCTTCACTGTTGTTTAGCGATCCTGGGTACGAACTTAGTACTCATAGTGATTATCTTTGTTAATCTATCATATAATTATTACTCAAATTTTGGGCATCTAGGTACATTATTGATGTCAACTAAAAGCAATTTTAAAGCTAGAGCTGTTGAATGTGCTTAGCATATTATTTATGAAATTAATTAATGTAATAATATTATTTCAAGCTTCACAAAGGCTTGTAAGACTTATGTAGGGCATGACACCCAACTACAATCAAAATGTTTAGGAATTACCCATGCCCTGCCTATTTCTGCCGTGAAGCAGTGCGTTTGCGTTTGCCTTTCGGTTTGAAGGGTGGGGAAGCCGTTGTAACTATACTGACCTATACCAGTAACCACTTAACACCAGGTGGGCTGGTCGTCCACCCATCTAAGCAATAAAAAATAAAAAGCAAATATTTTATTTACCAACTTTAAAAATTTATTTTAATTAAAAGTTCTATCCACATTAGTACGGACGTCTAAAAAAGTATCGATAACACATCCGTATATTTATCGTTATCGTTATTATCGGCCGTTATTCCGTTATTAACGACGAAGCGGACAGAAATATAAACATTAATCGTGTTTATTACTCTACCTTAACTCTATATGAATACATTTTATTATTAAGAAATACTCAGATGAGGATGGCGTTTCCATCTTATTGACAAGGTTGGTGGAGGTCAAAAAAGAGGATATTATTGGATGTCTCCTGAAGAGAATTCACGTTTACTATGTGATAAGCCGATGTTACTCTGGTTTTAATCTGTCCAGATGTTTATCAGACGAACTACCTAAGCACCTTTTGGTTTCCAAATCCTTTTTGAGGCAGCGTATTGTAGACTTACATAGATTGCCACCATCATACTAGGTTGTAGATGGCTCAATAATTACTCGTTCTCATCTGTTTGTGTATTTTTTTAAAACCCGAGCGATTGCGACGTGTCTTAGAGTGCTGGTATACATGTTGTAATGTCTACTAAGACATTGCCATTAAATATTTAATACCAGGAGGGCTATGAGCTCGTGCAACCATAAAAAGGCGACTTTGAGTATTATCAGCATACTATATTGTGGTATACTGTATCCTGTATACTGTATATAATATATCCTCAGTTGAAAGGCTAACAAAGATTTGGAGAGACCGCAGAATAACCAAAAACAGAAAAGTTCGGTTAATGAGATGCCTGGTCTTTCCGATCTTTCTGTATGGGGCTGAGACGTGGACGCTGAGGATGCAAGACCGTCGTAAGATTGACGTACTGGAAATGTAGTGTTAGAGACGTCTCCTCAGAATTTCGATCCTAAAAGAGCTCAATATCAAGGAGAGCATATCGTCAACAGTCCAAATACGAATCCTCAAGTTCTTCGTAATGAGGACTCCATTGAGCGGTTGGTGGTGCAAGGGAAAGTCGATGGCAAAAGGACTCGCGGACGATCTCCAAGACGATGGACCGACCTCATAAAATCTGTGACTCACTCCAACAGAAACGATTCCTCTCACTTTGCGAAACACCGTGCCATATGGCGTCGCATCGCGAGAGCATCGGTATCGCAGGATCCGACTGATGCATGACCACGACCACTCTGTCAAGAGTGTACGAATAGGATGAAGGATTGTGGTATTTACAATACCTACCACCACTAACCTAACTGTTGCTACAAACCGTTCGTGGTATCTGACCTGAAAAGTACAGTGGTCGTATTGAAATAATATTCAAACTTCAAACTCATATCCCAAAGTGTGAGACGGTGGTCACGCGGTGACATCACTCACACGTGACTATTCTCTGGAAGCCACGTAACATCTAGTGGGTAGTTCACCAATCCATTTTGTCGAGAATTAGTTCACATCGAAGGCCGAAATAGTCATGTTGTAATTTTTATTTTGCATTGGGCAATATTGACTTAGGTAGAAAATCTACATTTTTTTTTTATTGCTTGGATGGGTGGATGAGCTCACAGCCCATCTGGTGTTAAGTGGTTACTGGATCCCATAGACATCTACAACGTAAATGCGCCACCCACCTTGAGATATAAGTTCTAAGGTCTCAAGTATAATTACAACGGCTGCCCCACCCTTCAAACCGAAGCGCATTACTGCTTCACGGCAGAAATACGCAGGGTGGTGGTACCTACCCGCACGGACTCACAGGAGGTCCTACCGCCTGTAAGATAGCACCATTAAGTACAATGGTAATTAAATAAAAAAGCACCAAAGTATTTTGACAAAATCGAACCCACAGTCTTCGTTCTGATTATCCACAGAGCAATTCACGACACGAAATGCACAAGTAAAGCCGTATATAATTGTTAGGACATCGGCATTGGTACATCCTTATTACGAGCACGACTCTAATTGTGTGTTGATTATTAATTAAAAATAATTATGATTACGACCATATTCAATGACTCTGGTGTTACAGCTATTAACACCTTTAGTGATGGGACTAGAGCTATGTCTATAGTGTCTCGTATTAATAACACAAAACCTTAAAGATTTTAGAACGATTACACCTTGGGGCGTGAGAATTAAGTTTCATTTGGCAAGCATTGCTTTGTTCTTGTCGATGACCAAACGATATCATTATGTATTTACTTAATAACTTAACTTTGTTTTCTTAGGAATTAGTGAGAAGTTTTAATTTAATGATTTCTCGAAACTATGTAGGTGGTTAAAGTTTAAAGAAAAAAGAAATTTGATAGATAAATGTCACATTGACAGATAAATAGATCAATGATAATTATAATGAAATGCATTTGAGATTTGTTAAATTCAAATGTTTTTTTGTCGTTAGAGACAGAAGAGCCAAAGACCCACCTGATGTTAAGTAGTAACTATTTCTTATAGACATCAGCAACGCCACCGTGGACAGCCAAATGCGATGCTTAACGTATTAATCCAACTTTAGGCCACAAATTATTTATGTTTATTAATTATATTGGGTGGTGTATTGACAGTACTGCGTAAAGCTTAATCTAATATTTCTCAAAAATAATTGACTAGTTATTTCTCTGGTTAATTAATCGATATAAGCACATCACTACAATCAGTTCTAATTAAGGCATCGACCGAGCACCGAACGCGTGTTTAATCAGTCATACCGCCGCACTTGTTTGCTTTGTAGTTAGCTGCCAATGCTTTGTGCTTTTATGTATATTATGAACTTTTAATGGGAACTTCCTCGGGCGTGGTGTGAAAGCTTTTTGTTTGCTCACGCCGGCATGCGGTGTGCTTAAATGTATCTTCGGTAATACCGTCAAGTTGATTGCTGTTAATCCTATATGATGAGTATAAAATATTTGTACTGTTCACCTGTGAACCAATCGGAAATACAATAAAAACACACTGCTATATTTTGTGCTAATTCTTGTACAGTCGAATCAGTTTGACTTGGAACGAATTCTCATGTAACATTCATAACTGCAATCAAATTGACCATCAATATATACAATAGATTATACAGTTTGCTTAATTTATCTCACAAAGTCTAACAAATTTAGCTATTATGAAAACGTTCCTTAGAACTGGCCACGTGAAATGTAATTAATCTGTGGTTTACCAAGAATTTTAACTTCGTATAAGCTTAGCATCAAAACATGGAATATTATAACATTTAATCTCTTGTAAATAGTTTGATGTTTTGTTTTTGTCACAATCGAAATATTTTTATAAGAACGTAGATATTAAAAATTAGAGTAATTCTGAATCGCGAGGTTCGTTGTGGTAGCAGTGCTGCGCCAATCTTGCGGAGGGTACTCGGCGGTAGGCAGCGGCTTAGCTCTGCCCTTGGCATTGCTGATGTCCACGACCGGCGATAACCACTTACCGTCATGTGGGCCGTATGCTCGTGTCTGCAAGGGCAATAGAAAAAATCGTACAGAGCATCGATGACACGTACAGAGCGGAAATCGGATCTGAAAGATGAACCCCATAGAAACGAACAATGTTCTTTTTATTTATTTATTTTTTATTGCATAGATAGGTGGACGAGCTCACAGGTCACCTGGTGTTAAGTAGTTTCTGGAGCCCATAGAAATCTACAACGTAAATGCCCCCACCCACCTTTAGATATGAGTTCTAAGGTCTCAGTATAATTACAACAGCTACCCCACCCTTCAAACCGAAACGCATACTGCTTCACGGCAGAAATAGGCGGGGTGGTGGTACCTATCTGTGCGGACTCATAAGAAGTCCTACCACCAGTAAATAATCTCTCAATCTACGGCAGTACTCTTAGACTTTACTATCAAAGGAGCATCGCCCCAATTGCGTCGAATTGGCGAAGAAAGGAAGTTTGACAAGCGTGGGCCGCACTATCTGAAAGATCACCAGGACGTCGTGCGAGTTGAGTCTTGGCTCGCGATGTTTAACAGTTAAAGAATCGAAGTGATTTTAAAACCGCATTCTGACTTACGACGAATGTATAAATAAATAACAGGCTTGTAAAATACTTAAACATTCGCGTTTATTCTGATTTTATTTTAATTTAATTATAATTTGCCATACATGGGGCTTAAAGGCAGAAACGGAAGGTAGGGTTGCCATGAGCAAATCTTAAAATTAGCTAACCTAGTTAGGACTTAGGTGTTACCATTACAAACTTACAATAAAATTGTATGTTCATATTTTGATTGAAAGACGAACACTACATAATTTTGGTAATCGTTAAGGCTTATCGTTGTGGATGACTGATTGAACATTTAAACAATACCCTAGACGAAAACTCACCCAGAAAGGTGACGGTGACTTTTTGGTGGTTTAGTGCCAAGCGGCACGTGTCTTACTCCTGAATTTACACGGGCTGTGAACAAAATATGAATAAAAATCTTGCACCTACACACTCTTGTATTTTTTAAATATATGTACAACTTGTAGGGCTTTGTAGGGAAAACAAATCAAAGCCAAGACTTACGATGCTTATTGTCCAATTACTCTTTGTATAAAGTTATTAAGGTCAAACCCTGACCATAAGAAGGTCAAAATTACTAACCACTACATGAGTTGACTAATTATAATTGTAAAAACTTGAATCGAAATAACCTCCATTTTTTGTGATAAGCAAATCTACGTACATAGAACTTCCAAACAAACAGCATTAGAGCCGTCGCATCGCGTCGTCTTCTGAGCAATATCACCTGCTCAGTGGAAAATCGTTCTTTTGTCGTTTCCGCCAAAAAATAATAATATCCTATTAATAACAAAATACTGGAGCACAAGATAACTGTTTTTGTTGAAATATATTTCATACACAAATCGATTCGAACAAAACACCTTAACCTAATAAATCTAAATAGTATCGGGCATTATTTAATCGGACCTTTCGATTTTGAGAACATAAATTAAAGATTTTAACATTTTTTAACAACGAAACAAAACTTTTAATACGCCGTATCGGGTATAAATCACTCGGAAGTGGCGTATTTCTTCTTTGGTGGCATTTTATGAGCACACGCGTTGCAAGCTAAATCGATCTCTGAATCTTTAGGGATAAGACAAATTTTCAATCAGACCAATGCCATGTGAAGCCGTAAAGACATACACGCGAATTTGGACGCTAATTTCAGAGAGTTAAAGGTGGTTAAGCGGTGCAGTCGTAGAGCGATTTCTCAAATAAATCAATGGGCTTCGGTGCCCAACGATCTCTGATAACCGAATATTGATACAGGCATCGAGGTGTTTGGAGATCTCGTCCGTCACGGCGTGTTATAAAAATTAGTTGAATGTACGGAATTTTTGGGTTCAAGTGTATTTTTATTTATACAAAAAAACAATCCGCCTGATGAGAAGCCGCTGTTGTGATGGTCTCCTCCCTATGATTTTTAATAAGATTTATGTATAAAAAGGCAATGACAAAACAAATAATTTTCATTTCGTTTGTTAATATGAGAATTATTGTGTACCCTTTGTTTTTCCCTTAATACTTTAAATATAAAAAGGAGAGAAAGAAAGATAGGAGAAATGTTAACACACAAAAAGAATTGAATCTGAAGGTCTCAGTCATTCATAGTCGAATTTAGATCATTGAGCGAACACGTTTATATAATATAACAAAGACCGACCCATCAAGAAAAAAATGTCTACAAACACTGCAAAAAGATAATTATTATACAAAGTAACTCAGGAATTAGGCATATCGACATTTATTAGAACTTGGGACCTAGACCTCATGTCTCAAAGTGGAAGGTGGCAGTCTTTAAAATTGACTTAACAATATTATTTATTTAAAAATACATAATTTTTGCTGCGCAATACGGTTTCACAAGCAGCATGCAGCTCGAGACCCATAGATCTCACGATGCGTTAGACATGAGGTCGATCTCTCAGTTTTATTACGGCCGTTTCCTCCTCAAATTGGGCGGTATAACTTTGAAGCAATGATGGTTAGAATGACAACATCTACACGTGAGACCTCACAATAAAAACCACTATATTTTTTAAAGACTGATTAAATCATGAAATTATCATCATCTGAGGCGTTACAGCCGCGGTCCAATAAATTTCTCAAGTTTCATTTATTCTTGTCTTTCCTTTTCGAACTTATAATCCCCAAGTTCAATTGGCGGGTACCAATTTTTCTAATGAAATACGTACTCAACAAATGTTCACGATTGACTTCCACGGTGAAGGAATAACATCGTGTAATAAAAATCAAACCCGCAAAATTATAATTTGCGTAATCACTGGTGGTAGGACCTCTTGTGAGTCCGCGCGGGTAGGTAGAAATAGGGTGTATTTCTGCCGTGAAGCAGTAATGCGTTTCGGTTTGAAGGGTGGGGCAGCCGTTGTAACTAACTATACTTGAGACCTTAGAACTTATATCTCAAGGTGGGTGGCGCATTTACATTGTAGATGTCTATGGGCTCCAGTAACCACTTAACACCAGGTGGGCTGTGAGTTCGTCCACCTACCTAAGTAAAAAATATATATAAATTGAATTGGAAAATACATTAAACTCCAGCATATAGCGATGAGTTCATTATCCACCTAAGACAATGGAACACCTCGGGTCTGGTATGAATTATGACCAATAGAGTAATAATGTTGAAGTAACAAGTGAGGCATGCATGTGTCATGAGCACTCCAGATCGACGTGTTTCCGCTATCAATTCATATCATCACTTATCCACGAGCTATTTTGGAGGTTACCTATTAGTTTACACTTCGAGGCACTAAAATCGGTTCTTTAAATTATTTTCATTTTATTTGTTTTTTTTTAGTTGTGGTGATAATTTTCAAAAGAAATGTATTTCTCAAAAGTCAATGTCGCGTCCTCACCCATGTATTGTTTGCAATACGCAATATTGTTTTTTTCCCACTTATTAGCTAGTAGCCTTAGAGGCTATTCCAGCTACGCCCGGACGGGAAGGTGAGCTCACGGGCTCAACCTGAGAGAATTTGCTAACACTAACCCTTGCAAGAGCAGTGATTCGCAGAATCTACTATCGGATCGGAATCGCGAACTACTGAGAAGATCCGGCGAGAAACTCAGTTGGCTTAGCAATGTTTTATAGCTACGGCAAGTAAACAACTTTACAGCCTACCTAATGTTAAATTGCTATAGACGCCCACAGACATCAACAACCTAAATGCCGCCACCAACCTTGAGACATGGGTCTCAGTTTCTATAGTACAACGCCTGCCCCACCCTTCAAACCGGAACGTATTATTGTTTTGCAGTAAAATAGGTAGGGTGGTATTTACCCGTGCGGGCTCAGAAGATAAATTTTTTAGACGGTATCTTACTCTTCGTCACAGAAGTTGTTCAGCAAATGGCGTTAATTGTGAATCTATTTAAAAATGAGATTACGTCACTCAGGTCTTAAGCGCTGATATAGTCCATTCTGAGGCAGCTAAACATCCGAAAAAGGCTCTCTTCCATCTGGCGGGAACGTATTATGAGCTTTTTCGGACACATCATGCGGTCTCCCAGACATGAATTAATGAATTAGAGAAGCTCATAATTGCGGATCGCATAGAGGGCAAGCGCGCCGTGGGCGGAACACCAGCCAGACGGTCAGATCTAGTATGGGAAGCACTTGGTGGTAGTCTGTACCATGCGGCGCATGCCACCCGTGAGCAAACACAGTGGACGAACGCCACATGTGGTCGCGATCCTCAGTAGTGAGGGAACGATATAGAAGAAGAAGATAGTCGCTACTGAGACTGCTACTACTTGAGAGGCTATTTCAGCGGAACCTTAACTAGTAGGTGAGCTCACGGGGCTCAAACTTGACGACGTTGCTAACACGAACCCTAGCAAGAGCCGTGCTTCGCAGAATCTACCACCGGATCGGTAACGCGACCCACTGAGAAGATCCGGCGAGAAACTCAGTGGGCTGCGACTGAGAGTAATTTACACGTCGAGCTCTTCGTCGCAAGCGACGGGTTCGACGAGAACGGTGACCGATGCTTGAGTTTCCTAAAAGTACCGTTAGTGTATCGGGAGTATCCGAAATGACGTGTTTGGGGTGACGTCGACTGCTTTCCATTCTTTCCGCAGGATCGGGAATGATCAGGGTATGATATGATGACATGCCCACGAAGACGATAAAAATCGAAATTCATAATCGAATTTGACAATTTATCTTTAGTCATTAACATCGGCCTCCAGTGTACAGATAAGCAGCAAATACTAGTCGGCAATAAAATTGATTGCGAGCAAACACAGCATCCTGCGGCTGCGACGCCCACGCTCCCCGCACGGAATCATTCGTTATTGAGTAATTTTTATTATTAGGATAAATCGAGAATTCAAGAGAGCTCACGAATCAACGCAATCATACTTATAAAATAGAGCGAAACGGTTGGCGAAAGACGTTATTGTCAGAATCGAATTCTTATGGTAGGCGGTGGAGGATTTAGGTTGCCGATTCTGGTAAAATGCACAAATGCCGACGATGAAGGACGAGCTCACAGCCCTCCTGGTGTTAAGTGGTTACTGGAGCCCATGGACATCTACAACGTGCGCCATCCACCTTGAGGTATAAGTTCTAAGGTCTCAGTATAGTTACAACGGCTGCCCCACCTTTCAAACCGAAACGCATTACTGCTTCACGGCAGAAATAGGTAGAGCGGTGGTACCTACTCGTGCGGACTCACAAAAGGTCCTACCACCAATTGCCTTCTACATATTATTATTATTGTTACTCCTTCATTGTCATTCGAAAAGACGAGAAAAGTATGCATTGATAACATCATATTGCTACCTGGCTGCAGGATTCGAACACCAACACTGTTGCATCGCTCGTCACCAGCCGTCTTACATATTAGGCCACGACAACTTCTGAGTTTTCATAAAAGTATAAGACATACATAAACATATACATGAAGGCGCTCGTGTTCTAGTACAAGATTAATTGTCAATACACTTGGTACATCGCGGACAAACAAACAAACAAACAAACACGCGACACGACGTACGGGTATACGTGCAATAATTTTAGTTAGTTTTGCACACCTACGGACGGACACCCAACACGGTGTTATTCTATATAAAGTTGATTTAAAAATCACATTTATTTATTACATATAAAAAAGGTTATGATTTGTAGATTTAAATGTTTATTTTCACTGGTCTTTTTCTGCAGTAGATGGATTGATGAGCTCACGGTTCACTTAACGCTTAGTGGTGCCGAAGTGTGTAGACTGAAAATGGTTGCATCTATTATGCACTTGGGGCAATTACAATTTGGTCATTCATATCAATTTATTTATTCAAATTTATCCAAATTTCATGTAAAATTTTCCGCGTTCTAATGTGTGACTTTATTTTAGTATTTATCATTCTGTTTTCACGATTATGTTAATCGTTATCTTAATCAACGATTTAAAATAATTTGAATTTGAACATTTTGAAAAGTTTTTGAGTCTCGTCTTTGTTTTTATCAAGAATAGGGATAAAACATTAGAAGCTCTATGAATAGGAAAAATATAGCTTTGATAATTTTCAATATTAGTTTATACATAGGATTTTTTTTATCGCCCGATTAGGTATTCATAGTAATTATAGACATCAGCAATGCCAGGGGTAGAGCCAACTGCTGCTTACCAATGCTGGACTTGTAGCAATACTGTTAGATGGTTTTCTTGAAACTAGTAAAATTGACCACTATGTCAGTTTAAAATGTGCTTGCCAATGCGTCGTAGGGTGGCTGTAACATGCGCATTACACTACGGCTTGAAATGGCGAAGGCCGGTGTAAATAAAGACTGCATGGCTTGAAATTATGTTATATCTCAGTTACATTCTACTGGTGGTAGGACATCTTGTGAGTCCTCACGGGTAGGTACCACCATCCCATCTATTTCTGCCCTGAAGCAGTAATTCGTTTCGGTTTAAAGGGTGGAGCAGCCGTTGTTCTGTTAAAACTGAGACCTTACAACTCATGTCTTGAGGTGGGTGGCGACATTTACGTTGTAGATGTCTATGGGATCCGGTTACCAGTTAACACCAGGTGGGCCGTGAGCTCGTCCAACCATACAAGCTAATAAAAAACATTCATGTACACCTTGGACTTTATTCTGTGTTTATAGTAAGTCTAACGGGAAGAACAAGGTTTTTGATAGACAAAACGTTACAGTGCGGCGGGATAAGCCGTTAAGATAAGCCGTCCTTGCATCAATAATCCTCAATCCTCGTGGACTCCCTGAATGATTTTATTTTAGACTATCTTACGCCAGTTCAATCTCTCTTCGGCTCCGCATATTTCAAAGAAAATGCAAGTAATATTCGCCTTTGCCCAGAATATTCCTGCCGAGTACATATCGCGTTGAAGGATTGGTTTCCACTCCACTAGTAAATCAAAGAGTCGATAAAAAGCTAAATGTTGTCCGATTGCGACCGTGGAACTGTTCACCATAAATTTACGTGCAACTGATAAATTAAGTCGCGTGAACTTCGTGAATTATGAGCTTTCGAGTTCGTGCTTGGGTATGTGCGATTATTTTACTTAATATTTTATTGGATTTGAAAGCTTAAACTTCACTTACGGGAATGAGTACAACTAATCATCCTTTTTAACTTCAATTTCAAGATGCATACATTTTTATTGAAATCTTGAATTCTTTCTACCTTAAAAATGAAGAAGCCGGGTCTATGCAATCCAAGAACTGCCCTAAATAAAGCTGGTCTTAACCTTATCGTCTATTGGCACAAGTTTGTCAAGGACCTTTTAAAACAGAACAGCAGATGGTTAATATACAACACTCTTATACTAAATGCAATTGACTTATTACAAGAGCCTTTCTTTTAAATGTTTATAAATAAGTGAAGTCAATGAACCTTTAATAAAATTTCAAAATTTGCGTAACTGCTGATGGTGGGACATACCATGAGCCCACAAGGGTGGGTACCACAATTCTGTTTTATTGTACGGAAAATCGCTCATGCAACCCGGTTCGTGAATGAGATAGTCGTTATCCAATTTAATTAAGACTTCGATTTTGACTCAAGATCCGTGACGGTTTTCACATAATTATGCCCACGGGCTCCGGTAACAGCTTAGCTTCAGATGGGCCGTGAACTCGTCCGTCTGCAGCAATAAAATGTCGTTTAACTTAAAGCTAATCAAAAGCTTTCCAAGTTCGTCGTGTATTAATGTGTTACGTCAATCAGATCAGATCGCGAACGCAGAATTACTGAGAAATAGCAGATTTACTGAATAATGCCGTCCCCAGCGAGCATGCCAGCTGATAAAGGTGTGCGCATATTAAATAATAATAGTAAATAGTCGCAGACCAACCACACAAGGTTATCCGGACTCAAACTGGGCTATCTGTACCACAGGAATCGGAGATTGATATACAACTTAGGCATCTATTTTTTTTTATTGCTTAGATGGGTTGACGATCTCAAAGCCCACCTGTTGTTAAGTGATTACTGGAGCCCATAGAAATCTACAATGTAAATGCGCAACCCACCTTGAGACATAAGTGCTAAGGTCTGCCCCACCCTTCAAACCGAAACGCCTTACTGCTTCAAGACAGAAACAGGCAGGGTGGTGGTGTCGACTTGTGCGGACTCACAAGAGGTCCTACCACCAGTAATACATATACCAGTAATAATATACAAATATTGCCATTGTTATCCGACTAGTGTCGTCCACTGCTGGAAATATGGGTAACGGCCTAAACGGCCCACATCCAAACATACAATATATAGATTATATATTACATATCGACATTATACACCAAGCCACAGAGCAAACAAGCCAGAGTCATTCTAATGGTTAGTTCTGGTGAATTGTTTTTTTATCAATGTACATATTTCTTTAACCGCGCAGGTTCCAAAGGCTTATCTGTAGAATATTTCTTCTACATATAAACCCTTTATCATTGAAATAGGAATAAGTAATCAGAGGATAAAATAGAAACGTAGTATCTTAATGAAACTTGACTAGTAGGGGTGTTTCTAATGGCTTTTTAATAATAAGGGATGGCATGTTCGATAATGACCTGAAAATATGACCTTTATAACTGCTTCCAGTAACATTTTCCTACTTTCTTTCAGTGGGGGAGCTAAATAGAGCAAGGCAAGGAATTAAACTGACAATATTAAAAGTTATTGGCCACCGTGGACGGCTCCTAATGCTAAGATAAGATCTCAGGTGCGAAATACCGATGCGCTGTCGCTTCTTTTTGATTCTTATTAAAATAAAATTTAATTAAATTATTTATTTTTTTCCAAAAACGGTAGCCGCTTAATCAATGTACATAATGTTTTTTATTTGATTAATTATATTGTGTAAGTCCGACATTTGATAATATCTATGCCTTCGTTACTAGCACACAGTAAGAAGGAGTTTGCTCGTCTGTTGGTTACAAAGAGATTTAAGCAATACATCTTACTAGTGGTCCCTCAGTATATTTAATTCAAACTGTAAGTTTGTACACTATAAAATTCTATTTTCAAATACTTCTATGATCACAAATTTCGCCAAGACTGTATTCTAGAAAAATATCAATAAAGACAAACAATATTTAATCTATTCTCAATTTGACCACAGACGCCAAGAACAAAAGTTTGACAATAAATAAATAATATGCATGCGCGTGTGCGTCAAATACATGGTAGTGTGTGTAATGCTTTTTTTATTGATTTAATGTATAAAAAATATTAGCATTCTGCACTTCTTCTCTATATTCTCTATAAGTATGGGAAATTTCATACTCCTCCGTCCGCGCAATTTTCGTTAAAAGGGATACAAAGTTTTTTCTTCACGTATTAATACATAGATGATAGTCTCAAAATTCATGACATATAATTATGAAAAAAATTTAAAAGTACAATTTTTAGTTTTTTTTTTAATAATAAATAGTCTGTTCTACAATCGTGTAGCTCTGACAATGCTCACAAGTACTCATATTAGTAATCCCTTAACGTTTCATTCATGAAAACGATCCTTTTAAATCAATCAAAACGTTTTTACAACCCAAACTTAACATCAGATAAGCGGTCTGCCAATTTATGTACTGTTGAGTAATGCGGTATCACTTATTATCGATCGATATGTGATCAAATTAACTTAAAGTTAACACACCTGCTTCAATTCGAGGCGTAGAATATTGAAATATAGACGAGCAAGTTACCGTGGTTCAAGGACATCAGCAATTCCGGTTGCACGATCAAACTGTACTGTTTGTCGCAAGTTTTAATTTAAGTACAACTTGCTGGGAGATATTGAAGATTTTTTTTTTGCTTAGATGGGTGAACGAGCTCACAGCCCACCTGGTGTTAAGTGGCTACTGGAGCCCATAGACGTCCACAACGTAAATGCGCCACCCACCTTGAGATATAAGTTCTAAAGTCTCAAGTATAGCTACAACGGCTGCCGCTCCTTTCAAACCGAAACGCATTACTGCTTCACGGCAGAAATAGACGGGGTGATGGTACCCACCCGCGCGGGCTCACAAGAGGTGCTACCACCAGTAAAAATGTGAAGCAAAATGATCTCAGGTAATATAGTGTGGATGTAAATAGCTGTTCCAAGGTTCAAAGATGGAGTCAGCTGAGGCGCGGGTCGCTGACCCAAAGATATATATTATACGCTCAGCCCCAATCTAGAACATTCTTCTATTATGGACGTCGAGAACAAATGGTGTTTCCCGAGCGCTATGACATGTCCTTCTTCAAACGAGGCTTGTGGTCAGTATTAAGCGGTAGGCAGCGGCTTGGCTCTGCCGCTGGCATTGCTGAAGTCACCATGGGCGACGGTAACCACTCACCATCAGGTGGGCTGTCTGCTCGTCTGCATACAAGGGCAATAAAAAAAAAAAAGAGCCTATAATGACTCCGACCGGGAGTCGAACCTGGACATGGCTTACTAGTCAAGGTTAAGTTCACTATTGTTAGACCAAAAGGTCTCCAATTGCTATATATTTATCTACATTAATTTAATATTATGTAGCTAAAAGAGATAAATCGTAGATAAAAGAGCTGGTTTGATACTACCGTTGCCCATACATATATGATTTGAGTTGTTCATGTATATTGGCTCCGGTGACCACTTAACATCAGATGTGCGCAAAGCTCGTCCGCTCAGAAAAAATTCTACATACCAGTAAAACCAGTATAATGTTTAATACAAGTTGTTCTTCTTTCATAATAGAAGTCATTATTTAGCATATTTAGCTAAAAAAATTGTTACTCGCCAGCAGGAAATTATACTAATACTTCTTCTTTATTTCCACCTTATCCCACTACGAATTTTTCTAATCCATTCTCCTCTATCAGCCGTCATCTCAGCTCTCACTCCTCTTTCTCTTATATCGTCATTCACATGCTTCATCCATTTCTTCTTCAGTCGACCTCTTCCTCCTATACCTTGCACTACCATTTCCATACATCTCCTAGTCACATGCGTCTCCTCTCTACGCATCATATGTCCACACCACGCTAACCGTCCGCTGTTCATTTTATTATACTTAATTATTATATTTAATCATACTAATACAGACAGCTTAAAAAGAATCTTGTACCGTCTGTTTGAAATAACTCTTAATCTATGTCTACAATATAGCTGATCGTAAAACACCACGTTATAAATTCTAACTTGTGTTATCATCATTCACATTGACATATAGTTAACTGGTTAATTTATCTGTACATTCTGCTTCGAATATTCAACTAAGAAGGCTATTTTATTGGTTTAAGACATTAACATAATATAATTTATTATTATGTGATAAGTGGTTTTTAATTAATAGTTTTATAGCGTTTCGCATTTAGTTTGACAGAACTTCTGTTGTCACTTGTTTTTGATCTTGTCTAACCCAAAATATTATGTAATCTTTAGTTCGCATCCGTTATCGAGTTCACGCACGACTTCAACGGAGAAGGAATAAAATCGCGTAATAAAAGTCAAACCTTAAAATCATCATGCGTAAATACTGGTGCGTCCTACCTATTCCTGTATGAAAATATGTACTATAGAAATGAGATGCTAGAACCTATGTTTCAAGGTAGCAATAACGTTGCTGATGTCTATGGGCTCCGGTGACCACTTTACAGGTGAACCGGAAGCTCGTGCACCCATCTACGAAATGAAATAAAATCCTAATACGTGGATGAGATCACTGACAACCTAGTTTTAAGTGGTCATTCAAACTGCTTACAAACAAGACATACAGCTACCTCGTGACCTGAAAGCAAAATCTGTTTTGCAAGTCTCAACTTTAACTTGTAGTTTGAACTTATCATCAAATAGTCAGGTTTATTGTGACAATGTTTCATTTTTTTTTTGTTTTATTGTTTTTACTGGTGGTAGAAGAACTACTTGTGAGTCCGCGAGGGTAGGTACCATCACCCGGCCTATTTCTGCCGTGAAGCAGTAATGCGTTTCGATTTGAAGGGCGGGGCAGCCGTTGTAACTATACTTGAGACCTTAGAAGTTATATCTCAAGGTGGGTGGCCCATTTACGTTGTAGATGTCTATGGGCTCCAGTAACCACTTAACACCAGGTGGGCTGTGAGCTCGTCCACCCATCTAAACAAAAAAAAAAAGATACGCATCTATAATGTGTATATTACATGTACGTCGGTTAATCAGTGAATTGTTCTTTGTGCCTTATTGAATGGTCTAGAACGGCCGGCGTTGTGTAGCTCACAATGGTATTTATCGAATTAATTAATCATATGACAAATATCATTATAATTATATATATTTCATATTATAAATGTTTTGTGTTAGGTTGAATAGGGCACTTCGGATTATGACCGATGTATCTAAGTATGGATTCGGCTTTTTGTATTTAATTGCCCGATGTTGTGTTGTTATTAGGTTATTTAAACTGAGCATTCGTGAGCTGTTAATTGTATTCAAGTTGAATGTATATAAAGCCTCCAGTACTAGTAATTTCGTCAATCGCCAATCAACATTTACTGGTACTAGGGTATGCTAGACACGTAAGGTATCAATATCCTACCTATTTCTACCACGAAACAGTCATGCGTTCCGATTTGAAGAGCAGCTGTGACTTCAACATTATAACTTATGGTTGGGAGTGGCATATGTCATAAGGTTTATGGACTATTATTACAATTTGACATCAGGTAAGGTAAGCGTTTGGGAGGACAACATTAGAAAAGTTGCCGGACCACACTGAATTTATGTCGCCAAAGACAAAGCAAAATGGAAATCTTTGGAGTAGGCCTTCATCTGAAAGGGTTCCATGCATATAATAATAAAAAATAATAACATGAATATCTTAAAAAAAAAAATTGTAATTGCATGGAATAAAGGGCTTTTTTAATTATTTTATATTTATTTATTTAAAAGCTTTGAGTTTGTACATACGTCTGCCTAATAATTGTACCCTATTTTTATTGCACGGGACGAAATGAATCTCCAGTTAATTTTGCCATTTCATCAGTACGATTTAGCTTTAATAATGCATAAATGATTTAAAATGTGTAAAGTCTATCTCCACACAAGGCAGCGCGTCGGTCAACGAAGCGGGCGGGCCGATCTAGCGTCCGATCGCTACTGTGGGCGGTGTGCGCTCGCCTTTACAATGCGCTGTGTGCACGCGCCTTAAATCATTTCCCGTTGCCTTATTTATTACACAAGCTTGTTTTTTCTTTAATATCGTCGTGCATTTGTCACGACTCGGGTCGGTGCCACAATGCTGTTAGTGCTCCTGAGCAACCGTGCGTTTAAGTTCGAGAATCGGGACAGTCGTGCTGCAATAAAATGTATGATGATCGGTCCACGGGCTCCTCTTATTATCCCATAGACACAGCCCACTGAGTTTCTCGCCGGATCTTCTCAGTGGGTCGCATTCTCTTTTTTGTATTGCTTAGTTGGGTGGACGAGCTCACAGCCCACCTGGTGTTAAGTGGTTACTGGAGCCCAGACTTCAGAGCCATAGACATCTACACGTAAATGCGCCACCCACCATGAGATATAAGTTCTAAGGTCTCATGTATAGATAGTTATAACGGCTGACCCGCCCTTCAAACTGAAATGCAAACGTAAACGCACTGCTTCACGGCAGAAATAGGCAGGGTGGTGGTACCTACCCGCGTGGGCTCACAAGAGGTCCTACCACCAGTAAAAAGCATTTCCGATCCGGTGGTAGATTCTGCGAAGCACTGCTCTTGCTGGGGTTCGTGTTAGCAACGTCATCAGGTTTGAGCCCCGTGAGCTCACCCATTAACCCGGTGACGTTGATATTGTCTCTGGTCTCTTTAGACCATCAGCTTAGGTAGGAAAAAAAGGGCTCACCTAATCACTCGACGTCAAGTGAATATTGAGCTCTACCATGATGCAAAAATAAAACTGTCAATGACGTAACTCGATACATATCACAATGGCGCCTCCCATTTTGAGGCATGAGGCCGATATCTCATCTGCAGCGAGACTTGAAGCTCGGTTCTTTGTTAGTACAACCCTTCGACGGATAGAATTAATCGAAATTAACCATAAAACTGGGTTATGGTATTTTAGTGTCATTAATTTAAAGCATGCTCATGGTATCCGGGAAACGGGGAATTGGCGATATATTTTTATGGCATCTGTTAATTAGTGCTCCAATTAGTCAATGACGGTGGCCATTGAACGATGGTTGATGATACAATAGAGTTATATGTGGATAGACATGGCAAACTGACTAACTAGCTACACAGTTAATCACTACATAGTATAAAACAAAGTCGCTTTCTCTGTCCCTATATCTCTATGTATGCTTAAATCTTTAAAACTAGGCAACGAACTAGCAAGGTTTTTTTAATAGATGGAGTGATTGAAGAGGAAGGTTTAGGTATATGTATAATAACATCCATTAAATAGTGGAGAAATCAATTATAAATTACAGTTTCCGAAGCGAAGCGAGGGCGGGTCGCTAGTACAGTACAAAAAGTATAGAATTCATTATATTTTGATTTTTTACCGAAGGCTGCTTAAATTTATCTAATGCAACTGGTCTGTAGTTTGTTCGTGTTTACATTTCCCGCGCAATAAACCATTTAATACATAAACCGTTGTAATATTTTTTGTGATAAAAACATAATAATATGCCAAGATGGAGAAAATATGAAAATATTCTAAAATACAAACATAGCCCTCCTTTGAGCTGTCGCGTAACAATAATTAAATTGAAGAATCGGTTATTCTTAATTTATTTATTTATATATTTCTTCTAAGATGGGTTGATGAGCTAACAGTCCACCTGGTGTTGAGTGGTCATCGGTGCCCATAGACATCCACAACGTAAATATCGGCACCCACCTTGAGATAAGTGTTCTGAGCCTCAGTTTCTACAGTACAACGGCTGCCCCGCCCTTCAAACCGAAATGCATTACTACTTTACAGTAGAAATAGGCAGGGCAGTGGTACCTACCCGTGCGGATTCACAAGAGGTCCTACCACCAATAATAATGCTATCGGCCTCCCACAAGGAGTCGAGACATCTACTTTTTGATGTTTATGTTAAAACAATGTAACAGTACATACATATCTATTTATTGTAAAGAAACGGGCTGTTCGGATTGTCGATAGTCCCGTTCTCGCGGATCGCGTGGCATCTCTAAGTCTATGGAAGGACTTCGGTTGTTTTGTACCGTATGTTCCATGGGGAATGTTCTGAGGGAGTTCTTATTCGAGATTTTTTTTATTTTTTTATTGCTTAGATGGGTGGACGAGCTCACAGCCCACCTGGTGTTAAGTGATTACTGGAGCCCATAGACATCTACAATGTAAATGCGCCACCCACCTTGAGATATAAGTTCCAACGGCTACCCCACCCTTCAAACCGAAACGCATTACTGCTTCACGGCAGAAATAGGCGGGGTGGTGGTACCTACCCGTGCGGACTCACAAGAGGTCAAGAGGTCCACCAGTGATACAAGAGGTCCTACCACCAGTGAGATGAACCCCTCATCTCCTATTTATCATCACACCTCCCGCCATCGGAGCAGAGTTCATCCATATTATCCGGAACCGCTGCATTCATCACTTCGAAATAATCATTTCCGCCACGTACCATCCGGCTTTGGAATGAGCTCCACGGTGCTTTCCGAGCGCTATGACATGTCCTTCTTCAAACGAGGCTTGCGGAGAGTACTGAATGGTAGGCAGCGGCTTAGCTCTGCCCCTGGCATTGATGACGTCCATGAGCGACAATAACCACTTACCATCAGGTGGGCCGTATTCTCGTCTGCCTACAAAGGCAATATAAAAAGTATTCAAAGTAGGTTAATAGCAGAACTCATGCCAACTGCCGCTTCTGTACATAAATAAGTCTGAGACAATAATTTGGAAAACTAAGCATATACGCTAATAGGTTGCTTTTGTCATCAGGATATTTACAAATGACGCTTCTACATGTTAATAAGACTACGTTAAGCACAATTACCAATTGAATTATTTGGTCGCGTGTCGTTATTAACCTCTGGTTTATGTCTGGAATCCTGTTACCGATCACCTGCCTCCTGTATCTTCTGGTTGATGAACTGATGGACTTTCCGCATGTCGTCGTGACATAAAAGATGAGACAGTAGACTCGTGTTGAGTGAAGGGACTGTTTCGGTGCTCAAATCCCGCAGGAAGATATAATTTTTCGTAATAAAACACATACTTAGGTCATGATCATTAACTCTGCCATTGCCGGTCCCAAGCCCGGATGAGGAAAGAGGAGGGTTGGCGTCGGTATGCCACCTACCCGGCCGTAAAAATTTAACGCCGAGCAACGGGCAGCGGTCAACTAACCCGAACTAGGGCTTCAGTAGCCCAGAGGAACTAAATCGCCTCTGAAATTCTGCTGTGGAAGGACGCGGGAGCCCTCCACTAGCAATTTTCCCAAGAAAACCTTTACGTATGTATTCCGTAAAGGTCACGATCTTCAGCACAGAGGAACACGACGCACGGAGAATGATCAATAATCTCTTTCACGATGAAGGAATACCGTAATGTGTGACAAAAATCCCCTAATTTATTATAAGCCTGTACGGGTAGGTTTTGTGTGGCCCCTCCTCTGCTCATCCATGTCTGCCGTGGAGCAGTCTTGTGTTTTGGCTTAAAGGGTTGGACGGCAGATAAACAATACAATTGTGATTCCGACCTCATGTCTCAAGACGGGTGGTGTAATTCATGCTGCGATATCGATAGTTTTCGGTAATTGCTTATCTAAAAAAAACTTGAGCCGTAGCTAGATTTGTTAATGTGAACCTGAGCTTCTTCCTGATAAATAAGTTTTGAGACTAACATCGCTTATAGCTGATCTTGTCAGCATGCATGGTAAGGTCCACCAAACTGCCGTGTAAGAACTGTTAGTTCCACTATTAAATCTAGGAGAAAAGCTTGCATTCAAGTTGGACGCCAAATATTAGACGTGCGGTCATTAGCTCAAATCAAACAAAACTGATCTTAAAACATTTTAAAACACAGTTCTAAATCCAGTGATGTTTGTCGTTGAACCTACGGCCTCCTATATGTGAGGTACGCAATGCGCCAGCTCAATGTTTTGATCCAAACTTAATGGTTCTCGGAAAACTGAGATTACAGTTGCCACCTACTGATTATTTGATTGAAATCAATCTAAGGGTTTTATATCTCATTGATTCTATTGTCCGACACTTCAATTGCGTCAAAACCTCACAAGCTAAAATCGACTTTATCCCACCTATGTTAGAAATCACAATTCTTTAACTGTTTTCGTAGCTTTTGTTGCGACAGTAAAATATACAAATTTGTTTTTGCCACTCTCAAAAATTATTTCTCTCGATTTTGCTTTTAAAACCTACACGGATAAGAGCTATGGTTTGTTGTTTTTCTTTGTTTCAGATTGGCATTTAGTTTGTGTTTTTGGTTATCAACTGTCAAAAAAAGTTGTATGAATCGTTCGATCGGGTTCCCATCGATGTTGAAAGTGTCTTGGATTAAGTTTTTGTGACGAGATGCGATGATCCAAGATCGATTTGAAGAAATTAAATTTTTGTTATGACCATGTTTTAATAGAAGTATGGTAACTTCAGATTTGAACAAATGTTGGACAAAAGTCTTGTTCTAATGTAACGATCTCAATCCTTCACCGTGGAAGTCATTGAACAATGGTATGTAGGATGCAAGTTCATCGGGCGTCTTATCCTTTAGGTCTTCAAAGCTTTCACTTTTCTGCCCATCACTTCATAGTAGATACTCTTGTAAGAGTGAGACTTCGAGCTCGCATCATACGTACACGATCTATTCGGTAATAACTTATCATCAGTTAAACCGTAACATAGTTTAAAAAAAAAAGAAAAATATAAATATCAAAAATTCAATTTTATTTTCTAAATTTACAATTTTCGAGTTACTCCACTCTCATTGTGTTGCTACCGCACTAATACAAACGTACAATTGTCATAATAAAAAGTTCTGTAAAAAGCTCGGATGGCGCCACGCATCAAAGCAGCGACGATGAGTCAAACAAAATCATCTTAATATTGATAGGCATTAATTCAACTGTGACTTTGAAACGATTGAACTTTTAGAAAAGGCTTTTAAGTTTTGTCCTTCACGATTTATTCTTTTTTTTTTATTGCCCTTGTAGGCATACGGCCCACCTGATGGTGAGTGGTTACCGTCGCCCATGGATTTCGGCAATGCCAGCGGCAGAGCCAAGCCGCCGCCTACCGCTTAATACTCTCCACAAGCCTCGTTTGAAGAAGTAGGTACATGTCATATCTTGAACGACATATCTTGAATTCTTGCTATAACATGGTAATTGCCCGCGTACCTCTAAACAAACTTTCCCTAGGGTCTGTATGGTAAAAAAGTGATAGATAAATAGTAATAATAACACAAAATAACATACCGTAGGAAGTTTATTGCTCGCAGTGATGTCTTCAAGGATCCCCAAACAGAAAACGATATTAATTTACTAAAGCATCAATATTGATATAATTTTTTTATTGCCCTTGTAGGCAGACGAGCATACGGCCCACCTGATGGTGAGTGGTTACCGTCGCCCATGGACTTCAGCAATGCCAGGCGCACAGCCAAGCCGCTGCCTACCGCTAAAACAAACATAGTTCTGTTCTATTACACAAAGCTTTTAATGAGCTATCTGAGTAGCGGATTGGCTCTAGGTAGCCACCTGGAATATATTATTCTATCAGGACTCACGTTCATAACTTTTTCGGGAGTTTTGGGAGGGCTGTCATTAGAACGGTGATCTGATGCGTCCGTGGCCTGAAGGATAAGACGCTCAGTGTAGGTATGCGTTGAAAAATATCGGGATGATCTAGTATAAGGGGAAGTAGTACTTCCCTAGGTGTTCCCAATTACCCGCCGTTCTCAATTCCCCCACTCTCCCCTACTCGTATCGACTGACGTGACTATATCGGTGGTATAATCCCGCAGGTGGGCTATACTTATTGTTACTTACAATATTGGAAACTTGCAATTTTTTTTTTCATTGCTTAGATGGGTGGACTGGCTTACAGTCCACCTGGTGTTAAGTGGTTACTGGAGCCCATAGACATCTTCAACGTAAATGCCGCCACTCATCTTGAGACATGAGTTGTAAGGTCTCAGTATAGTTACAACGGCTGCCCCGCCCTTCAAACCGAAACGCATTACTGCTTCGCGGCAGAAATAGGCAGGGCGGTGGTACCTACCCGCGCGGACAAACAACTAATTTATTTGTAATTACTGATGGTAGGTCATGTTGTAAACATGAATATGAAGGTCTCACGTCCCAATACGCGACCTGCCTATTTCTCTCTTTTAACAACTCCAATGATAATTAAAATTAATATTCTGTAAGGTTTTGTTAAGTATACACATAATGGCGTTCTTTTATTGATTTTTAAAAACAACTTTCTCGGTATCAGTTGTGGTATATTTTACAGTAAATGAGACAAAAATCCTTACAGATTACCATGTAGCTCTCACCTGACAACCTCCTAATGACCATGTAAAGGAAAGAAAAAACTGATTAAAAAAAGCTCAATTAAGCCCGAGGACACCGTGAAAAAAGCACAGGTGACTGGCCAAAGATAATAAGAATGGTAGAGAGAACTTTTGCGTATAAATTCAACCCCTTCCCGACTAAAGCTTCGAGGAATTAATTAGGACCGAAGATCGTGATTTATGCTTTCATTTTTAAGCTCGATGTCCCTTGCCTCGTAAGTAGTACCAAGGACTAACTCGAAAGGTTTTCACTTAGAAATTGTATATTTAGCATTTTAATCGAGAACAGCAGAAAGTCATATTTGCCAAAGGAGGCTCCTGTTCAATAATTACTCGTATTTCGGGACTGTATCTGAAAATAGTGTACCTTTTTTATATTATTGTATAATATATTAATTTAAGTGGGATTTAACGCCAGTATTCTAAATAGGCATCTTCATAGGCTATAAGACCTATATGATATTTATGTTGTCTTATTTTGTTTTCTTGTATGTTTATGTGTTTTTCTGCAGTGGATTTTCTGTTTGTAATTAGGACTAACAATAGGCCTGGCAACTTCTTATAATCTCAAATTATCTCTTATAATCTAATCGATTCAAATCAAAATACATGACAATAAAAAAAAAACTCATATACTTTTCAAAATTTTGCCAAATATAATGTCACATATTTTTCCGTTCGACTAACCCTAGTAATTCTGATGGCTCCTGATTAAAAGTTTTCCTGTAAAACCTTTTTATATTCAAGGGGATAAGTCGGGAAGGAATTCGCTCTTACCCTGTCATTGCTCTGCCTTACCGCTGCCTGAATTTACTGCAGTGCACTAACAGTTTTTGTACGAGCTTTCTGTACAGTTTTGAAGCTTTCCATTTCTTATCCGTTTCCCGCTTTGAGGCAAAGACCCGTGGTGGACCTGTGGACTAGATGTGTGGCTTTCAGTAAGACCGATCAAAGTTCTTGTGTATTTTTTAGTTTAGATGGGTGGGCTGATAGCAAATTAGACACTTATTAAAAAAAAAATCCAGTAACACATAACAAATAATACAACTTAAAATAGTGAACTCACCAAAGCACTAGATAGTTGGCTAGATAACAAATATTTTCAGATTTTGTGCCTTTTAACCACCCATTTTAAGTGGGTTCATGAGTACTCAAAGTTAAGAGCTTCTATAAGCTCTGGTTTTTAGGATCAGAGTAATCGTTATTCTTATTGAAAGCTTAATAATACGATTTTTCTAATTGAACAGAATTTATGTCATAGATATACATTATATATATATTTTTTTTTTTTTTTTAGCGCTGCTGTGTGGACGAGCTCACAGCCCACCTGATGTTAAGTGGTTACTGGAGCCCATAGACATCTACAACGTAAATGCGCCACACACCTTGAGATATAGTTCTAAGGTCTCATATAGTCACAACGGCTGCCCCACCCTTCAAACCGAAACGCATTACTGCTTCACGGCAGAAATAGGCGGGGCGGTGGTACCTACCCGTGCGGACTCACAAGAGGTCCTACCACCAGTAATTACGCAAATTATAATTTTGCGGGTTTGATTTTTATTACACGATGTTATTCCTTCACCGTGGAAGTCAATCGTGAACATTTGTTGAGTACGTATTTCATTAGAAAAATTGGTACCCGCCTGCGGGATTCGAACACCGGTGCATCGCTTCAACACGAATGCACCGGACATCTTATCCGTTAGGCCACGACGACCACAATTATTTTTACAATATTTTTACTGGTGCTAGGACCTCTTGTGAGTCTGTGCAGGTAGGTGCCACCACCCTGCCTATTTCTGCCGTGAAGCAGTTATGCGTTTCGGTTTGAAGTGTGGGGCAGCCGTTGTAACTATACTTAAGACCTTAGAACTCATATCTCAAGGTGGGTGGCGCATTTACGTCGTAGATGTCTTTGGGCTCCAGTAACCACTTAACACCAGGTGGGCTGTGAGCTCATCCACTATCTAAGCACAAAAATATATTTTCGTGTGAAGTTTGTGTCTATGGACGTCTGTGAACGTTTAAAACTAGAGGTGCTATGAGTGTGTTGAACTACACAGCACATTAGTGGTTTTGCAAGCGCTTAAGCACATACGCGGAATCGAGTGGCAAACATCCATCGCTTTAAGCCGACCTAAAGGGCATTTTTTTAATATACACCCGTCTCTTGCTCACCTTCATGACTTAATAGGGTTGAGAGAAACAGAATATCTCGCCGATAACCCTTTTGAAGTCGCCGCTACCGGTCATGGAATCGGTCAATCAACGTCTTTTTGTCGTTTCTTGGACTAAACAAAAAGTTTCGTTAGTTTGAGAGCAATTTTCGGTAATCCTCGTATCCTACAATTACTACTGCCAGCTTGATTTGCGGCAAGTTGATCCTTTAGACGACAGATTTCAAAGGATTGTGTTATTCGCTAACGGCAAACACAACTTGGTTTTAGCTGGGAAAGGTTAATTGATTTTGGCGTTTCGATCGAAATGTGCAATTGGAGGACGGTTTGTTTGTTTATAAGTCGGCTTTCGGTTGTAATCGGCGGTTAGGATTGCAGTTTTGCATTCTGACTCCTGAATTCGATTGTTTTTTTTTTTTTTTTTTTTTATTGTAATAATTGGATTTAAATGAGATTTGTGGTTTTTTGTTTCGCGAAGCGTGTTCCGATTTTAATGTAATTATGATTCGATTAAATTGATCAAGTCTTTTGTTTTTTCAACCTGTTTATACATAAGTGTGTTTGATTTTGGTATATTTAACGCATATCTCAATGAGGCTTTACTGACGATAGTAAGTAGAGAGATAGTATAGTAGATAGAGATATTAGGCCATATCCCAATCAGGGATAGGGCAAAGCAAAACCGCCGTCACCCGAAGCATCTCTTGTTAGATCCCCCGGATTCACTCTCGGTGGTTTTAAGTCCCTCAAGCACCTGTCATCGTTCTCGTCGAACTCTTCGTCATAATCGAACCAACCATAGTCACAGCCCACTGAGTTTCTCGCCGGATCTTCTCAGTGGGTCGCGATTCCGATCCGGTGGTAGATTCAGCGAAGCACTGCTCTTGCTATGGCTAGTGTTAACAATTCTCTCAGGTTGAGCCCGTGAGCTCACCAACCAGTCCGCGTGAAGTTGGAATAAATAGCCCCTTAGGGTACCAACGATTAGGTAGGGATTAAAGGTTAGGCACACACGGGCAGGTGTCATCGTCCATTTCTTCCGCGAGACAGTGGTGAGTTTTGGTTTGAAGAGCTATGTGGTAGAACTATTGCGACTGGTACCACACGCCACAAAAAAAAAGGGGGTGGCTATTTAATAAATGAGATGAAAAGAAACCGATCATTGATTTGTATTTTATATTGCACGTATAGGTGAACGAGCTCGAGGCTCACGCGGTGTTAAGTAAGGTTCAGTGAAGCCCATAGACATCATGATATAAATTCCGCCATCAGCTTTGAGGTAATATGTCAAATTCACAATCGTCTCGTGTAGGAATATATAATGAAATTACATATTCATAACGGTAAAACATGATACGATAGAACTTATAAAAAAATCTGAACCTCCTCATTACAACAGTCATGGTTTAACAAATCAAAATCTTATTCTAAAGCGTTGCTTCTACCGTTCTACAATCAATACTTGAAAGCTCTCCATCAAAGAGACAGATATCAAAAAGCTCTTGTGTCGAGACGATCGGTTCGTGTACCTCAGAGCTTCAAGGACCATCGACGGAACAGGCTTCAGGGTATATTCTGTCGGAAAATGACAAGTGAAAAACAAAAGCGATTGTACAAGTATTGAGATGTTTGTTTACAAGTCGCCATAGAGTTTCATCTTGTGTTCATGTCTCTGGACAGTTTATAGGATCTTACGACGCACCTGAAGCTAAGTTTTTCTACAATGGATGGATGAGCTGATGGCCGACTAGGTAAAGTGGTTACCGGAGCCCATAGACATCTGCAAAATAAATACCGTAACCAACTTTGAGACTTAAGTTCTAAGGTTTTAGTTTTCAAAGTAAAACGGCCACCCCACCCATAAAACCGAAACGCATTACTGCATCACGGCAGAGATAGCTAGATTGGTGATCTCCACCCGTGGGGACTCGCAAGATGACCTACCATACCACCAGTAATTACGCAAATTATAATTTTTTCGGGTTTGATTTTAATTACACGACGTTATTCCTTCGCCATGGGAGTCGATCATCAACATTTATTAAGTACGTATTTCATTAAAAAATTGGTACCTGCCTGCGGGATTCGAACACCGTTGCATCATTAGATACGAATGCACCGGACGTGTTATCCTTTAGACCACGACGACTTAAATACATTATGTAACTGTGTACGTATCTGTTAGAGCTAATAACAAATATATTATTTATAGCCATAGCAATCACTATCGCGTTCACTAATAAATCGAACTCGAGTGTCAATTGGAAAATCTACAAATCAACTGTTTGAAAATTTCCGAGACAGAGAAAACAGTAACAACCCTTTCGCGCGAAGGACCCTTCAGAGGCCCTTAGGTGCTGTCCCGTCGAGCACCGTTGTAGGGACAACCTAGAAGGGCCTTGTTATTGTTTGGAATTAATTAACGATTTTTTTTTGAGACTATCAATCAAAATTATAAATTCTTGTATTTATATGATCTGTATTATTGACTTTGTCCACGACATAAGCCTTAACAAAGTAATTAAATATATTTTCAGCACTTCTCTTGTATGCTTCTTGTATGCTTCTCTTGTATACGGTGCATTCGTATGTAGCGATGTACCGGTGTTCGAATCCCGCAGGCGGGTACCAATTTTTCTAATGAAATACGTACTCAACAAATGTTCACGTTGTAACTATACTGAGACCTTAGAACTTATATCTCAAGGTGGGTGACGCATTTACGTTGTAGATGTCTATGGACTCCAGTAATCACTTAACACCAGGTGGACTGTGAGCTCGTCCACCGATCTAAGCAATAAAAAAAAATGCAAGTTAAATAAAAGCTTATTGTTAAAATCAAAATGTAATTGATAGTTTTCGTTTTTAAGCTGCAAGCATGATTGGTTCACGGCATAATTAGGCAGGTAGGTGACATAGGCACGGTAGACTGAGTAGTTCTCTTTTTACGAGTGTCGTGATATTGGAGTAAAAAATTCGCCAGAGAGTGAGCAGCATAGTTCAATGTTGGCAACGTATTGCGATCGACAATCGATTTGTTTGGTGTTTATTGTTGAGGGGCAGTGGTAGGGCGACCAGGCACTTTTTTCCCTTGTAGCAGTCGAGTATACGGCCCATCTGATGGTGAGTGGTTATCATTGCCCATGGATGTCAGCAATGCCAGGAGAGCCTAGCCGCTGCCGCAGTATCACCGAAAGCAATTTCTGTGGGAAGTACCAACGCGTTGCGGTTTAAAGTGTTGGACAGTTAAGATCAAATTTATCATATAAGGTCCTCTTGTCCAATTGACCAACCTTCTGATTGTTATAAACACTGTAAACATATGTTATAATGCCTTCAAAAAATTTTGCTAAGCTCTAACCTTTCTAAAAAATGCGAAAAAAATTGGATTGTAGATCCATTCAGTGTAAAATCACCCTCTTGCTTCAAAAAAAAAAAACCCTTAATCTTAATGGACTTGTTATTCTAATACTAATTACTGAATAAAAATATACGACAGTTAATATTGGTTCCGATTAGTGTAGCGTTAGAAGAGAAAACGTGTTTTATATGAATTTGTATTTATTTTGTTTCGCTTGGGATAGTTTCTCAAATATCAATATACTGTAATCAAAACCGATTTGTAGTCTAGTAAAGTAATCTCTTTTATTTACAGTCAAGTATGACAGACGAAACTTCTCATCTGAGGCACAATTTGCCGGGCTGTAAAAGGCAGATAGCGTGGCCTGCTGGTGCTCCAAAAACCACAAAAACTCTGAGTCAGGTGAATATAACTGTTATATTATACCTAGATATATTTTAGCTTTACCCTAGCATGTAGGTGAGCTCTCGGAGCTCAAATCGGAAGTGTTGCTAACACTGGCCCTAGCAAGAGCAGTGCTTTGCAGTATCTACTACCGGATCGGAAACGCAACCCACTGAGAAGATCCGGCAAGAAACTCAGTGGGTTGTGTCTATGGATTAGTTTTCTCGTCGAGCCCTTCGTCGCAAGCGACGGGTTCGGCGAGGACTGTGGCCGGTGCTTGAGGTACCTAAAAACACCGGTAATGGATCGGGAGCTTTACAGGACACATGTAAGTAGTTGCATAAGGATTTTTGTATTGGCATATCCGCTGACAGAAAAGAGGATGAGTAGATATCAATTTTTTGCGTGGACGGGTGAACTAGCGTACGATCACCCATTACGAAAATAAATAAATTTAAAAGTTATCGTTCTGCAAATCGTACTAATTTAGTTTATCCCCACCTCCCATTACGTTTTCGCAATTTTTATCAAATGCCAAACGCGGTGTCTCCGGGGACCAGACAACGGTAATGCCGTCGAATCGTTTCTTCAAAATCACTTTTAATTTTAATGGTTTTTTCGACAAATGTCAGTTTGTTTGTTCGTGTAATACGAAGTGATGTTGCCATGTTTTATTTTAAATACGGACAATTTCTTATTAATTCACAGAGATAATAATGGCAAGAAAAAATTAACTTTTCAAAACACAAATAAAAAGTGGACTTACTCAAATGTGATCTATCTAGATACGTGAAGCAAAAACTTTGTATCCCTTTTTACGAAAATTGCGCGGACGGAGGAGTATTAAATTTTCCACACCTATAGAGAATATAGAGAAGAAGTGCACAATGCTAATTTTTTTTTTAAATAATGCATAACAGATACATTAAATCAATAAAGAAAACATTACACACACTACATACCATGTATTTGACGCACACACGCATGCATACTATTTATTGTCAAACTTTTGTTCTTGACGTCTGTTGTCAAATTGAGAATAGATTAAATATTGTCTTTATTAATATTTTTTATAGTGTAGTCTTAGCGAAATTTGTGATTATAGAAGTATAAAATACAATCATAATAGTGTACAAATTTATTATACAATTCCAATTAATTATAGTCGAATTTCGGCTACTGCGGGACCTCTAGTAGATAAAAAACTATCATAGTCTAAATAATACTGTTTCTTTGTTCGGTTTTCCTAAGCCACGTCACTAATTTAGATGCGACTAAATATGCAATATAATGTAGCTAACTATGACGGTATTTTACAAAAAAAAAAACTGGTTCTGTCTCGTTCTCGTGAGCTCATATGTCGTTTTGCCCAATATAATATGAATTCTAATGTAATTTATACAAAATAGATGGATAATCTATTCGAATCAAAGATTCACCGGAGAACGGGCAGTAGCGTTTTCTTTGTATTAAACGAAAGTATTGCCAATTGCCATTTTTTTATTGCTTAGATGGGTGGACGAGCTCACGGTCCATCTGGTGTTAAGTGGTTACTGGAGCCCATAGACGTCAACAACGCAAATGCTACGTTTTATATTACAAACGATTGGCTTATAGTACAACTGATTGCCTTAATCTTCAAACCGCATTATTGATTTTCAGTAGAAAATAGGCTGGGTTATGGTAATTACCCATGCGGGCTCACAAGACGCCCTGTCGATTTTCCCAGACGACCATGCGCAAATTATATTTTTTGCGAGTTTGATTTTTTAATTGTTATTCGTTAATTAGGATTGAAGAGTTTAACAGCAGCTATATTTTAGACTTGGACGGCATGATACCAATTTCCCAGCAGCTGGTAGCTGATTGTCTACTTTGCCTCCAGTATTGATATTTGGGAGCAATCATGAGTATCAGTCGATCGTCTTGTCTACTACACAGAATATTAGAGAGTGTTGCTTGATTTATTAAAATAAGTTTAGTATCTAGGTAAGGAATAATGCGAATTCATATTATGATCATTATTTGGATAAATAGATTACATTAATACGGTTTTACCCCATCCTTGTCTATTGTTTTTTTTCGGTTAGATATGCATGTATTTATGACTAATCCGTCGCCATCACGATTGCATTAATTAATAAAACTATGTACCCAAATTAAAAAAAAAGTTACCGCAATCCATTCAAACAAACAAAGAATAACAGGCAAAAAAAATTCGCATTCACTGAAACGGAAGCTCAACAAAAAGCTCCAAATTTTCAGAAAGTTAATGATGAGACAGGAAAAACATCGGCCATTGAAAGCAGTGGAATATGAATGGAATCGTTCGTTGGAAGGAAAACTCTCGAAATAATGCGAATTTTTTTGTTTTCGAAAATGACGAAACAAAAGGGCAATTGAAGGCGAAAATAATGGAAAACAAACAATTAACACACGACTTGGTGCTGAGGCTTTGTGGGGTCAGAGCTGGCGATGTTAGTGTTGATCTCGTCTTGCTGTTTGTATGGATTGGCGATCCCATTCCGCCCCATCTGGCTTAGCATGTAGCATCCTTTAAATTTTAATTTGAAACCTCAACGGGAATGCCGCCTTGAGACACCATTCTTGTAGTAAATGACTATCCCCCTCCTCACACTGAAGTGCCAATACATGGGGTGAGGAGTGGGAAATGGGGAGTTTGGGTAGGATAGGAAAATAAAATCAGAACTAATGCTGATAACGGAGAAGTAGTATTGGTAGCTCAAGGGGACATAAAAAACAGTATTCGTAAGTTTTTCCCTGAGTCTTTAAGTGGGTTATTTATAGATGACGTTCAGTTAAAATGATCTAGCTCCTGGTGAAAAAGTGAAGTTTGTAAAAATGAAACAAACGTATTGTTCCTTTACATTTCCCCTTTAAACATAAAGGGTTGCGAAACCCACCCTCAAGAAAAAACCCGAACGGAAAAGAATGCGCAGGTTTCGGCCACCATTTTTTTTTTTTATTATTTTACATTCAAATGTTTTCATAATTGTTTCCCTTTGATCGAAGCAAGAGTTATTCTTTGAAGTATTTTATTTATTCCTGTCAAATTTTGTTCTCATATTTGGGTCCTAACCGTTCGTTTCTAAGTTCGCTAGTCAACGCCAGAGATTTGATAAGCGAGAGTTTGTATAAGCCTTAAAATGTCATTTTTTTCAGTACATATACACTAAGCCTTGTCTTGTCAGGTACCATCTTAGTTTTCGGTCACTATCCAGTAGATGTTTCGATACTGGACAGCGCTGTTTGGTGCTGCAGAGATGAGATTGAGATTCACAGTGGCAGATTGCTTTATCTGTAGAGAATCACAAAATATTAAAGTGTACCAATGGTAGATTTTTTATGTTCAGACATATTTATTGATGCAAAAGAAAAAATGTTTATATAAAATAATTGTACGGCAAAGATCGTAGAGAGATATTTTACATCTTCAATTCGGACAATTCAAATTATGGGCTTTCTCATCAGATTTTATATTTCACAATTCCTTATTCCACAGTGTCTGACGTACTTATGTGGTTTTCACCATCACAATGACTTTAATATCATCGTTCACATTTAATCCTTATCCTCCTCTCATCTCTCGCAACGTCACCACGATCTGCTTTTCGGCATCATAATAGTTGAATTAATTACTTAAATACTCCAGAAGCTTAGGTATAAAAATACCGAACGGATGACCTAAGCCTGAAGCAGTGAGACTGCCTGTCTCACGAGAACTATCACAAATTACAACAAAATAAGCGCGACCTTCAAAATCTTTAGCCAGAATTAAAGTCGGGGCTCTGAATAAATTTGATGTCTTATCTAGAGAATCAGTGTGAACAGTGAGTCAGCCCCATCTGACTTCCAAGAGTCATAACTCGTTGATATATGACTTATTCGGCGCGAGCTCCTGTCTTCTGTATTAAGTTTCTCAAAGTTTATGGTATTTATATCGATGGCTTTTGTTTTTTTTTGTGATCGCCCGTCGATATTGGCATTGAGACGTTTGGTTATTTTAAATTATTTTGAGATGATTTGTGTATTTCATTTTGTTCTGTGTATTGTTACACGATCATCGAAGTTTTTTTATCTGAATTTATTACCTATTTTTCTCTCATTTTGGGGTTTGTAACTTCTGGTATGCTTTGTAGTTTTAAAATTAACGGATACCCACAATTAGCCAAAAATGTATGCCAATATTAATCACTACCTTCTAATACTTCTTCTTCTTCTTCTAGTGCCTCTTCAATCCTGAAGGTTGGCCGTTAGCTTCCTGAATTCATTTCTATCAGCAGCCAGTCGGAACAGCTGTTCGACGGAGGCAATACCGGTCCACTCTCGGATATTCCCAGCACGTCTCTTTCCGTCCACTTTGCCCATCATTATCCACTGCAGCAGCATGTATCTGTCGTTCCTGAGCACATGGCCAAGATATTCTATCTTGCGCTATGTGATAGAAGGCAACTACACAACTACTTTCTAATACACTTATAGCAAAATCTTGCAGTCTGATCACTCATCGACTTAGGCATCCGTCTTCTCTGTTCTAGAAATTAGAAACTGTAATTAAGTCTATCCACAGACAATATCCAGAGCCACTATCATGGAGTTCTCATTTCTTTTGTTTCTTAGTCGACGTATTCGAGAATGACGTCCACAATTAATAACAAACGCTCATAAACTATAAAAAGCATTAATAAATCATTCGAATCTCTTAAAATTCTCATAACACATGTATTTCGACCACGGAATTACATATTAATGTTCAGCCGCTCCGTCTCCCGGCTACCGAGACGATATGGTCACCATAAACGATCATTTTTTCCATGAAAACATAATGTTTGGACCAATTATGGGATGGGAGCGGCGTTTCCGAAAAATCCCTATAAAAGCTTGTACATTTTATCTTTCATCACTTTTAACTTACGTGCTTGATATTATCATATTAATTTACAAAATTTTATTTGTTGTTTTATATGTTAGACAGCGTTCCAATATTGGCTTTATCGTTTCAGTAATAAAGCTTATTTTGGTTGCGATCTCGAAATCAATTTCTATTTTTAACTTTGTTGTAAACGAAATTCGTTGGTCACGAATTAAAGGACTGTTTGTTTGTAAGTTGATATTAAAAGCTCTCGCGTTGCTACGTTTGGACAGATTTTATGTGCTTTTTACTGACTTTATTTCGGATGCGTTATTGTTTTGATTTCTTATGGATTATGAAAGAAACATGACGTATAGAGCATTTCACCAGAACTTGAAATTCGTGTTCTAAAAGGTATACCATAATCCTGCGAGAGCAGTGATGGTACTTGTAGGCAGCCAGAGTATTATATTTCATGTGAGGATACCAACGTTATATCTACCACGATATGTATTTTTTTTATTGGTTAGATGGTGGACGATCCCACCTGGTGCTAAGTGGTTACTGGAGCCCATAGACATCTACAACGTAAATACCGCCATTCACCTTGAAATATGAGTTCTAAGGTCTCAGTATAGCTACAACGGCTGCCCCACCCTTGAAACCGAAACGCATTACTGCTTCACGGCAGAAATAGGCAGGGTGGTGGTACATATTGGTGAGGACTCAACACGTCCTACCAGTAAAATTTCTAATATTACGACAATAGTAAAAGTCAATAGGGTATTTCACTTAAAGCTTTTCATGTTTGCAATTCTCCTGCACACAATAATTCCACTCACTTATCTAAACAAAATACAACAATCAGGTGCAAATAAACATGAAATTTAACTTAAAATTCACTGCATACCCCTTCTACAGTAAGCCTTCATCTTTGAGATAGACATCACTCGATGCGGTCTGCTGTTGGGAATATAGAAGAACGTGTTACTAAATAACGTCCACATACATGTGAATACAAATGTGTAATGTGATAATATCTATAGTTCGGTGCCAAAGAGTACAAGTCTGAAATTCAGTGTAATTGCGGTAAACACGAGACTCAGGTCCATTTATAATATTTTCATATGAATAAAATAAATTACTAAACAGTTAATTTTTTTTAAATTTTTTTTTATTGCTTATATGTGTGGACGAGCTCACAGCCCACCTGGTGTTAAGTGGTTACTGGAGCCCATAGACATCTACAGCGTAAATGCGCCACCCACCTTGAGATATACGTTCTAAGGTCTCAGTATAGTTACAACGACAGCCCCACCCTTCAGACCGAAACGCATTACTGCTTCACGGCAGAAATAGGCAGGGTGGTGGTACCTAACCGCGCGGACTCACAAGAGGTCCAACCACCAGTAAAAAATGTTTAATCTAATTATAATTTTTATATATTAAAAGCTTTTATGTGACGTATCTCTTTTTCCTTGAGTCGATTCTCAATGCTGAGAGTCTTAGTCTGAGTGATTTTCTCGTGAACTATCTTCCGCCGGCTCAGTCTATCCTCAGCTGCGTAGATGGCATCCTGGAATCCTGGACGTGGGCCATGCAGTTACGTACAACTTAATATTTCAAATGAAAACATACGTGTAAAATTATGGTTAGTAAATTTTGCTAGCTTACAAATTTTTATTTTATTTGAGTATCAATTGTTTGGCTGCTCTGTATTTCTGCTTACGTTCGTCCGATATCACATAGAAGACAATCTTAGATCGGGGTGTGCTACGTGATATTAACAGTGTTAGTAATTATATTACGAAAGGTGTAAAGTGACTTTCTAAAAATGCTTATATTTTAACTATGAGAAAGACTATCTATAAAACTAAGTAGGCAATATCAAAAAAGTTAAGTGCCGCTTTTTCCGCTATTTTTCAACTTATTTTCTTTTTTGTACAGTAGTACAGTTTTGATGACTTTTAATGTTATCAATAAATAAACCCCCAGTCAGTACCTAATAAAGTTTTTATTTTTATTTTTTATTAGATGGGTGGACGAGCTCACAGCCCACCTGGTATTAAATGGTACTGGAGTCCATAGACATCTAAAACTAGTTACAACGGCTGCCCTACCCTTCAAACCGAAACGCATTACTGCTTCACGGCAGAAATAGGCGGGGTGGTGGTACCTACCCGTGCGGACTCATACCATTTTGTTCACCCAAAATGGCTCGCTCACAAACTGTAAAAGCGAGTTTTATACAAGTTTATGCTGCTTTAGAGCTTAACCTCTACCCGTTTGTATTTAAATGTGTTATTTGTTTATTGTCAAGTTAAAGCTTTTTCGTTATTTTGTTACGTGACGGGTTTTTTTTATCTCATACCGCAAGCCACATTCAAATTAGAAAAAAAATAGGTATCAGCAATTTTTTTTTTTTTTCAATTGCGAATTATTTGGAAAATGCAATACATCAGGTTAATTGAAATATAAATCCAGTGATTATGGTCTAGGTTCGTTCATTGAGCGAACAATTAAATTTACTTAATTAGTTTTTATGTCAATATTGTTTTTGACAGGTCAATTGCTTCATTAATTTGTTAAATTATTATTTGTATAATAGTTACCGCATCAAAAATAATCGAAACTCAATTATCAGCAATGCCTAACAAAAAGCAATAAAATAAGCATTATATTGCAGAACATTCCAAACACATTAAAAAACAACCAAACGAAGATCAAAGAGGCACAACACCAGAGAGCTTTCTCATAAACTTGCAAGCTCGGTCGTCGTAAAGCTTGCTTTCACAGCACGAAGCTCCCTATCTCATGTCTTAATTTGTACTGTAGTTGTACCAACATAATAAATAATATAAAAACAATGAATACTCATGACCGCGACAACTGTATTGTGTGAGCTTTATCGAGCATATAGAGAGTCTAGAAATGGCCAAAGAATAATTGTAGTTAAATCTATTGGCAAACTCCTCTTTCTGTTACAAAGGAATTTATTCCGGTTGGAAGTGAAAGCAATCAACATTTAAATTAATAAAATGACTTAAAGATTTATACTTCAAATTAGAGGTGGCAGCTAGCTTATTGTGTTCATATACTCTACTTTAGAGAAATTCGCTGGAAAAATAAGTAGCAGAAAGGAGAATATGAAAGTCTTGATTAGCCATAATGAATTTGAAAAAAAGATACAATTATATTTTGCCGTGTCTGTAATTTCCTAACTCTATATTTACGCATGCAGCGGCGACTTTGACGGTTAACAGCAAAAATCTAACGTCATAAACCACGGGACGACCGCGGTATCGGATTGCGATTGCCTCTTGAATGTTAATACAAAATCTACTATCTCTTTCGCACGTGTCGAATCAATATTCGCGGGTTAATTTATAAGTTACTTTATCTGATTGTTAGAGAAGCTTACAGCCTCTTATAGATAGTTTGAAAAAATTCACAGCTCACCTGGTGTTAAGTGCTACTGGAGCCCATAGACATCTACAACGTAAATGCGCCACCCACCTTAAAATATAAGTTCTAAGGTCTCAATATAGTTATAACGGCTACCCCACCTTTCAAACCGAAACGCATTACTGCTTCACGGCAGAAATAGGCGGGGTGGTGGTGCCTTCCCGTGCGGACTCACAAGAGGTCCTACAACCAGTAATTACGCAAATTATAATTTTGCAGGTTTGATTTTTTAAAATACGATGTTATTTCTTCACCGAGGAAGTCAATCGTGAACACTTGTTAAGTACGTATTTCATTAGAAAAATTGGTACTCGCCTGCGGGATTCGAACACCGTTGCATCATTAGATACGAATGCACCGGACGTATTATCCTTTAGGCCACGACGACTTCAACTGTTTTCATCATTCTATCTCTGCCGGGAAGAATCAATGCGTGCTGGTTTCAGAAATGTACTTGCCTATTGTGTAGATGGGCTTTTCAAAGCCCCCTTTTTGTAAACGTAAGTTTGAAATATGCAGTTTAAATTTTTATCAAACTCTGTTATTTTTTCTTCATTCAAATAGTCGGTGAGAGAAATTGGTACTAGCCAAATAATCTGATATCGACGCTTGAAAGACAAACGTGACTAAGCGACAATGCGTGAACTTTACAGTAGACTAATTTAAAGTTGAAATACCTGAAAAAAAATCCATTTTAACGAATCTAGCCGTAGGATTGAAATGATTTTAATAGACTTAGAAATATATTTTTTTTGCGCATCGAATATGGTTATCGCCTATAATTTATGTACAAAGCAGTTATTGTCGCTTAGTCACGTTTGCCTTTCAAGCGTCATATCTACCACAGTGGCACCGCTCGATAGTAGTAGACTGATCTTGCCCATTCAGATACGAACGTAAGCCAGCTTTTGTAGCACGTAAGCTTAGATAAACAATGATTCTTTCCCTAACTCATGGTCGCGTCATCACTGGTACGTGAGACCGCACTACAGTCGCATTACGCCTTCGATTCACAAATCTCTCCCGTGTTATCTCGTGCGGCATCGGTCCTGTCATAGCATACAACGCATATCCCTTTGGAAAACTTATTGGTATTCATATTATGCAGTAAGCTTTGAATTAAGGCTGCAGGATGGACTTTCTTTGAAATTGATACCTCAACCGATATTGCTAAATAGCAGGTGTTACTTAAATTATACCTTATTTCGTTGTTCGGTTGGTCCATTATCGGTCTGCGAGAGAGAATCCGAGCTTGGACCAGTCGCATGTGGTTGTTTAATTTTCATTTGTTTAAATACGCGAAACCGTTCAGTTGCTTTGATGAAACAGATAAAACTTTTATCAACGAGGAAAGTCCTCATGGAAAAATGAAGAGTAAAGTTATTGCTGTGCTTAGAGCTTATGCTGGACTTAAAGACCTTAGCTCTCTTGTTGCTGTTTGGACTAATATTTCGACTGATACTCTGTATTAATTAAATATTGCGATTATTCCAACTAATACTTTTTAAATTAAAGGACCGCCTTAAGTCTGAAAAGACTACCGCGGTCAGAATTCGAATTGCCATTTTATGGGTCTAACGTCACACGGAATAAGAGTCATCGTCATCATCAGCCTGTATTTATACACTGCTGGATGTAGGCTGCTCCCATAGTCCGCCACAATGAACGATCCTCCGTCTTCCGCATCCAATCTCTCCCAGCATATCGCCGCAAGTCATCGGTCCAACGGGCAGGGGGACGCCCAACGCTGCGCTTACCGGTACGCGGTCTCCAGTCCAGAACACGTCTGCTCGGCCATCGGTTCTGCGACACGTAGGTCCGGCCCATTGCCATTTCAGCTTGCTAATCTTAAGGGCTATGTCGGTTAGGTAGGCAGCAGCTTGGCTGGTAGGCAGCGGCTTGGCTCTGCCTCTGGCATTGCTGCAGTCCATGCGTGACGATAACCACTCACCATGAGGTGGGCCGTATGCTCGTCTGCCTACAAAGGCAATAAAAAAAAAAACTTTGGTTCTTTGACGGATTTCCTCATTTCTGAGTCGATCCATCAAAGAAACTCCGAGCATACACCTTTCCATAGCACGTTGAGCGACTTTGCACTTACGGACCAGACCTACGGTCAATGTCCACGTTTCAGCGCCATATGTCATAACCGACAGCACGCAAGCGTTGAAGACTTTTGTTTTTAGGCATTAGCATATTAGGAATAAGGGTATATTTGATTTATTGCCTGCGAGGGCATGGGAGCCTATGGTCGCTGAGGTTGAGTGATTACCGTCGTTCATGGAGCAGTGTCACTAAAAGGACTATTGACAAACGTCTGTGATAAACGCTGTGCTGTAGTTTAAGCATTTAAAACACTTTCACAGTGTCTGCTTCTTTGTTGAGATGTACATTAATTCGAAAAAAGAAAGTCCCGTGTTTCCCGATAATTTTGCTCAGTAGTGAACATTTATTTCGGATTGGTGATAAATTCCAGATACAAAAGGCCGTACAGGTGTTCATTTTGTTGATAAGACCAATTCGTGCTAAGCCAAAATCGTATTAATTCACTATTAAACAGATCACAATGCGTTCGAGCTACGAGAATAAACTCGAAAGTAGGATAACGATCGCTTTGACACTTAAATAACGTCTGTAACGTCGTTAATATAGAGATTAATTTGTTTTGTGAGTGTTTTGATGATTTTCAACTATTTACTTTGGTCCGATTCGGTATTTTGGGGAAGATATTTAAAGTCTTAACCTCATTTCGTTGTTTGGTATCAAGTGTATTGTTTGTTTATTATTGTCATAATTTTTTATTTTATTTTTTATTGCTTAGTTAAGTGGACGAGCTCACAGCCCACCTGGTGTTAAGCGGTTACTGGAGTCCATAGACATCTACAACGTAAATGCGCCACCCACCTTGAGATATAAGTTGTAAGGTCTCAGTATAGTTACAACGCTGCCCCACCCTTCATACCGAAACGCATTACTGCTGCACGGCAGAAATAGGCAGGGCGGTGGTACCTACCCGCGCGGACTCACAACAGGTCCCACCACCAGTAATTACGCAAATTATAATTTTGCGGGTTTGATTTTATTACACGATGTTATTCCTTCACCGTGGAAGTCAATCGTGAACATTTGTTGAGTACGTATTTCATTAGAAAAATTGGTACCTGCCTGCGGGATTCGAACACCGGTGCATCGCTTCAACATGAATACACCGGACGTCTTATCCTTTAGGCCACGGCGACTTCAAAACTACTGTTAACTACTGTTACTGGTAATAAAGTTTACTGTAAGCTGGCACGAGTAGGTTGCCAGTGCTTTGTTTGTTTCTGCCACGAAGAAATGATATCGATAAAATCGCGCTGTTGAGGGTTGCCGTTGCTTTGCTGCAAACAGAGACAGACAAATGTTCAATAACTGTGTTATTAATTTACTGGTTGTAAGGTGTATAAGCCCGACCATAGCCCATATTCCGTCTTGTCGTCTTCGACGAAGGCGTTTAATATACTTGGAACTTACGCCCTAAGATTAGGATGGCATTCATTTTGCGGTAAATTAACTCCGGTAACCACTTAATGTCAGGTGATTCAGATCATATAAAATATAAATTATATCGTAATTATGTAAAATATGTACGTATTTGTAATTCAAGAGAATCAGATATAAGATTGATCTAAATACTTGTGAATGCCAATCTCAATAGAATGCATTTCGAAATGATTCTATTTTATTCCGTTATTATCGCGAATAAATTGTTCTCGCCTCATTGTAGGTCAGTGCGTAGTTTAATTAGATTAAAGCTTGGCGCACACTTGCGATCAAAACACAATTTGCATCCATTGTTCTGTTTATTAGTGTTACATTAATGTTGCAAACATGACTATCAATTACTATCAAAAGGCTGGGTTTTATTTATCCAGTTTAAATTTTTACTGTTTGTAATGTTACTACCGACATCTATGCGATCACTTTGAAAACAAGATTTATTTTAATAATGAATCAAATAATTATAGTTCCGAAAAAAAGAGACATTTTTGCAAAAAAAAAAACTTAAGGCCTTCGTAGTCAGACTAGCATATGGCTTACCTGATGGTTAGTGCCTACCATCGCTTATTGACATCAGTAATGATAGCCAAGTCGCTGCCCCCACTACTCCCCGCCAAACCCGGTTAGAAGAACATGTATTGCGCTCGGAACCACCGCGGTGAGGAGTTCATTCTTCATTCCAATCAGAGCAAGATGGTTTGAAGCAGAAAAGCTTTCTAGAGCACTATCGATGAATGCAGCTATTCCAGATAATATAGAAGTGTTCTGTCCCGGTGGTGGAAGATTTTATGGTAAATAAATAGAGTAAATGAAAAAAAAATCCTATGTTGGATCGATCTGTTGGATCGATTACTAGGTAGGACCTCTTGTGAGTCCGCACAAGTAGGCACCACCACCCTGCCTGTTTCTGCCATGAAGCAGTAATGCGTTTCGGTTTGATCGGTGGGGTAGCCGTTGTAACTATACTTGAGACCCTGGAACTTATATCTCAAGGGGGGTGGCGTATTTGCGTTGTAGATGTCTATGGGCTCCAGTAACTGCTTGACACCAGGTGGGCTGTGAGCTCGTCCATCCAATCCAATCCAATCCAGCCCAATCCAATCCAATCCAGCCCAATCCAATTCATTATCCAGGCAATAAAATAAAAAAAAAGACCTTTTCAAGTATTTATATCGCTTCTCTGACATCTTCAGTGTTCAATACCCAACAGCTGTCCCATTAAATATCGTAACAGCGCTTAGAGCTTATGGACAATTTGGTTGCAATCATTATCATTTACTAGCGGCCCGCTCCGGCTCCACTCGGGTCTTTAACAAAAATTTCAACGATATTTGACGTTGTTTTATTATTTTTAATAAAATAACAATTATTGCGGCATAACTATAATAGGTAGACATTTGCTGTCGCGACACTTTTTGTAAATAATAATGTGTTCTACAAAGTCGTAGTACATTATTTTATTCTATCATCAATAGTTTTCGCAGGGCACGCGATGTAACGAATATTTTAGGTAATTTTTTTACACCTTGGGTTACATTATTGGAGTTTTAATAAGGAACCGTATTTTTTTTTTTCAAAAAAGATTATAGCCTATGTCACTCGGGAACAGTGTAGCTTTCAAGCAGTGAAAAAATTTTTCAAATCAGTTCAGTAGTTTCGGAGCCTATTCAATACAAATAAACAAACAAATCTTTTCTCTTTATAATATTAGTATAGTATGGTATCAGCCATCTAAAATGGCAGTACTTAAATAAATGTATTAATACCTAATTTCATCGCAGTAATACGAAATCCTTTAATATTTTCACTGTGTTAAAGTAATCTATATATTAATACGTGAAGCAAAAACTTTGTATTCCTTTTTACGAAATTTGCGCGGACGAAGGAGTATGAAATTTTCCACACTTATAGAGAATATAGAGAAGAAGTGCACAATGTAATATTTTTTTAAAATAATGCATAACAGATACATTAAATCAATAAAGAAAACATTACACACACTACATACCATGTATTTGACGCACACACGCATGCATACTATTTATTGTCAAACTTTTGTTCTTGGCGTCTGTTGTCAAATTGAGAATAGATTAAATATTGTTTGCCTTTGTTAATATTTTTTATAGTGTAGTCTTGGCGAAATTTGTGATTATAGAAGTATAAAATACAATCATAATAGGGTACAAACTTACAATTCCAATTAATTATAGTCGAATTTCGACAACTGCGGGACCTCTAGTTCTTTATTAATTTACTGTCAGTGTCGCCATTTAGATTACATCCCGGTAATAATGTGTCTAGGACGTCATGTAGACGCTTAATTTGATTCATGACGCTGTTACTAACATGTCATTGCCATGACGCAAATGACTTTTTTCAGTAATTTACAGAATGAGCGACCTCTTGGTCTAAAGCAAGCACGTAGACCGCATCATGACATTAACGTGGTTGCAGCCACCTATCCTGAAGCTTGAGGTCGAAATCCTACCACCTACATAGAATTGATCTATTGTATTTTTTACTGGTGGTAGGACCTCTATGACGGGTAGGTACCACCACTCTGCCTATTTCTGCCGTGAAGCAATAATGCGTTTCGGTTTGAAGGGTGGGGCAGCCGTTGTAACTATACTTGAGAACTTAGAAGTTATATCTCAAGGTGGGTGGCGCATTTACGCTGTAGATGTCTATGTGCTCCAGTAACCACTTAACACCAGGTGGGCTGTGAGCTCATCCACCCATCTAAGCAATAAAAAAAAATTTAATCAGTCCATACGTTCCAGCCAGAAACTATGATAGTTTCGCGGCAGAAATGCAAATGGTGGTTCCTACTCGTGTGAGCTTGCTGTACTGTTTGCCACCGGTATATGCAGGCTGCCAATTGTAGTGCTTTGTGCTTTCCTTAATCATCTTTAACGAAACCTCCGGAAAGAGATGATATTAGTGCTATTCAAGCCACACTGAACTTCTGAAAGGGTTTAGGCTTCCATCGGTCACAGCAAAATGTTACTACAGTTTTATACAAAACTAGCTGTACGCGTCCGCTTCGCTGGGCATTTAAAATTAACATCATTATTTCTCACTCTCACAAAGATTCTCATCATTAACGCCCCCGAACTGATGTAGGGAGTACAACACTCATATAAATATTAGCCTATCCATTAAGTACATGTGTTTTCTACATGGATACCAAGTTTCAAGCCAATCGGATGCATGGTTCAGTAGTTATAAGGGAACATCCGTAAAAACCACTGTAGATTTAGATATTATTATTAGTATAGATTAAGCTCGAAACAGCTAACCTCAAAAGAAAGGTAGAATGTTTCTTAGTTAAAATCGTGATACCAATAATTTTAATAACATTTTTGATAGCTCTTAGAATTAATTTAGCGTTTAAAGCATAAATCATAAATATTTGAAACAACAGTGATTGAAGGGTCGTTTAATTTATTCGTCATCTCCTGTAATATAAAACAAAATCCTTATTAGTTTGCCTATTGTCCGGTTTGTTAAATATAAATAGGCAAGGGTTCGACTTTTTTCTCTGGCAATTTTAAAAACTGATCTTCTTTCCTAGATATTGTATGTATTTTTTATTAATGAATATAAAAAGATAAAAAAAAAATTGCGCACGGAGGTGTCGCGTAGTTAAAATTCATCTAAAAGATATTGCCATTGCCGGTCCCAAGCCCGGATGAGAAAAGAGGAGGGTTGAGTAGAGCTGGACATTCCTACCGTAAAACGTCAACGCCGAGCACTGGGCGGCGGAAAATAACCCAGCCCCCGGATACAACCAGAGACCCGGAGCGGGACCAGTTTCCGTGAAGAACTAAATCCCTTCGAAATACTGATATGGAAGGATATGGGAACCCACCACAATTACATCCCAAGAGAATCATGGACAGAGAAACGTTTAAAATGTTTCAATGCCATGACCACGACCCTCAGTAATGAGGAAACCGACGCAAGGAGGGAGGAGAAAAGATATTGTGTTATTTTATATTGAGTAATAATACAAGTATATTTACACATTACTGTCGTGTTTCCGTAGTGTAGCGGTTATCACGTGTGCTTCACACGCACAAGGTCCCCGGTTCGATCCCGGGCGGAAACAGTCCTTTTTTATAATTTTTTGCTTTGAATATGTTTGCTTGTAATGAATTAATTTAGCCCACTGTGTTTCTCGCCGGATCTTCCGAGGGGGTCGCGTTTCCGATCCGGTTTAAGATTCTGCGAAGCACTGCTTTTGCTAGGGCCAGTGTTAGCAACACTTCCGGCTTGAGCACCGTGAACTCACCTACACGTCAAAGAGAAGTTGAAATAGCCTCTAAAGGCTATCAGCATAGATAGGAAAAAAAATTTAATTAGTTTAAGAAAACGTATTATAAGTTACATAACAGTCCCTCTTTTGTATTCTACCAGCGAAGAATATCAAAATATTGAGTTAACAAGGTATGTTAATAAGAAAATACTTCAGAAGATCTAGAATAATAACATGTGTAGATTCTTCTCTTGTGAGTCTGCATGGATAGATACCACCGCCCTGCCTATTTCTGTCGTGAACCAGCCTTGCGTTTCTATTTGAAGGTTGAGGCAACCGTTATACTGCAAAACTGAGACTTAGAACTCCTGTCTCAGGATGGATGACAGCATTTAGGTTGTATTTTAGGTAATTCCTATAACCACTTAACACCAGGTCGGCTGTGATCATCTGCCTATCTAAGCAATAAAATATATGAAGTTTCCGCATGAATATTTTATAGCGATTTTAGAAATATCCACGAACTGCTGCTTTGAGCATTAACATCAATGTGGTTGCTTAATAAGAAGGGAAAAAATTAACCATATTCCTTTTTTTAATATAATGAAAAGTAGCGTTGTACGTATAGCAATGCTACCTGATTTTAGCAGGGTGCTACGGTCACCAAGAAGCATATATTTTTTTATTTATTGCTTAGATGAGTGGACGAGCTCACAGCCCACCTGGTGTTAAGTGGTTACTGGAGCCCATAGACATCTACAATATAAATACGCCACCCACCTTGAGATATAAGTTCTAAGGTCTCAGTATAGTTACAACGGCTGCCCCACCCTTCAAACCGAAACGCATTATTGCTTCACGGCAGAAATAGGCGGGGTGGTAGTATCTACCCGTGCGGACTCACAAGAGGTCCTACCACCAGTAAAAATAATTTAATCTAATTTGAGGGCACACGATTAGGTACAACAACCTGTCGTGAAGCAGTCGTGCATTTCAGTTTGAAGGGTGGAACAGCTTTTGTACAATATAGTTGAAACTCCGACCTCATGAAGGTACGTAGATGAAGCATTCACATTGTAATGTCCATGAGCTCAGGAAACTACATAGCATCACAGAGGCTGTTAGCTTGTCCGCCTATCTATGTAATAAATAAATAATTATAACAAAATTCTGGCCATCTTTGTGGAGTATAGTTGTTTAATATTATGTAGGTATCTATCTTCCATATATATAAAAAAGAATTGCTGTTCGTTAGTCTCGCTAAAACTCGAGAACGGCTGGACCGATTCGGCTAATTTTGGTCTGGAATTATTTGTGGCAGTCCAGAGAAGGTTTAAAAGGTAGATAAATATGAAAATGCTCGGAATTAAATAAAAATAACAATTTTGTTTTTCCTTTGATGTGTACCCCGTCAGACAGATTCCTTTTGTTTGTTTTAGGTTTATTTCATACAAAAGTTTACGTCTTTTATTTATCGATTGAGGCCTTACGAAGTCTGCCGGATCAGCTAGTTTATTATACTTTTAACACGGTAACCACTTATAATCAACTTTTGGTTCGTATATTCTCGGAAGAACTTTTTTCCCAAAGTCTGTTGACATACCAGACGCGTTGTTCCTTGTATCTGTACCTATGACAGAAAAAAGTCTGTCTACACTAACATAAATGTTAATCCCACATTCCGAAGCTCACAAAAAATCAGTAGCAACACAAAACAACCTGAAATCTCCACATCGAATGAATAAAATCGATATTAAAATTTATTGGATTCGATCGTAACATAACGAATGTTGATTAATGAATCGAATACAATATTATGAATCGGTGACCGGATGTTGAAAAAAAGGCTTCTGCTACCGAAAGCTCCGCTCGATTAATCATATTTTTTTTATCTTAAATATTGACGTGATAACTTTTACTTTTTTTCTTCTAACACTTTTTTGTGGGTATGAAGAGTTATTTTTATTTTGAATGCGGATGGACGAACAAGTTCACGGCTCACCTGCCCGTAAATCGTTTTCAGAGGGACATCGTAACGTGAATACCGTCGCCCACTTTGGGTAATGAAGCTTGTCTTTCAATAGGATGGAAAGGTTTAGGTACTTAACCAGAAGTTTTAAAAACTTCTTATTATCATCATATTCATAACCAAATGTGCTTCAAGATACAGCTGTGTTCTGGTCTAATTCGAAGGCCTGAAAAATAACAAAATACATATTCAAACAAGTCTTTATAGGCACTTTTAAGCGGTCATGACTTTACCACCGAGTCTTAATACAGTTTCACCACTGAGAAGAATCGGGAAGAAACTCAAGGTATTTATTGATTTGCAAGTCTATCTACGCATCACACAGAAAAACTAAATCTTTTATTCCTATCTCTAGTGAGAACATCCTGTATCATGATGCCGCTTTAAAAGGTGAGACATCTTTTATACAATTTGGATGAGTATATATTTCGATAATTCCAGTATAGTATTTCCAGTCATTGAAACTCCAAGTTTCATAGGTAGCATTTGTTTACTAAACGTCAAATGAGATAACTCTAATCTGTGAATACAAAAATCTGGAGTTTACCAGAAATTTCCAAAGGTTCTTGACCTAACACCATATTAAAATCCGTGGCGACCAATTACCAAAACCGAACACGATGGGATGACAAATAATTCGATACCAATAACGATCTATCAACGTTACTGTGCTTCAATGTAGATAATAATGATTAGAATCGGCTGCCCGATGGAGATTATCTGTTCAAAGCCGATCGCCACTGACTTGGGTGTTACAGCGTGTTGTCAAATCGACACATATACGGGGCCGGACAACGGGCAAGTGGAACTTTAAATTTTTTCTAAAATTACTGGATGGAATCAATTTAGACGTGCGCCTTAGAAGGCATGGTCTGATGTCTATTTCTGCCGTAACTACTGGTGGTAGGACCTCTTGTGAGTCCGCACGGGTAGGTACCACCACCCCGCCTATTTCTGCCGTGAAGCAGTAATGCGTTTCGGTTTAAAGGGCGGGGTAGCTGTTGTAACTATAATGAGACCTTAGAACTTATATCTCAAGGTAGTGGTGCATTTACGTTGTAGATGTCTATGGGCTCCAGTAACCACTTAACACCAGATGGGCTGTGAGCTCGTCCACCCATCTAAACAATAACAAAAAAATCCGGTAATGTCTTTCTACCTATTAATCCCAGGAAATGATCGCGTATGTTTGTTGTATTAGCGTTCGTAAATAATTGACATGTTTAAGGGGAAAAAAACATTTAACTGTACGCTTTGTAAATAGGAAATCTGAAGACTATTTTAATAAACATAACACCGTTATCATTGGACATTCCAGAACTTAATTATTCACCTTCCAGACTCATCAGACCAAATTGCTGGTTCCATATTAATGTTTCGTCATTTAAAGTCAATGATTGTTAAGTGATATTACAACTAAATGTTGGTGGGAATTAAATTTATAGGTATCATTGTATTATTAAATAGCATGTTTACATAGTTTCAAATGCACAGAGATCGTTAGATACGCGAATAGAAAACATTGATCAAGAAACCAATTCGAAGTATAAGTTTTAATTTCGCATCATCCTGTATATAGCTTACTGTTCAAGGTAGATGAGTGCGGCGCGATACTGTCTATGTGATAGATAATCTTTGGAATCGAACAGCGTTCGATGGACGTCCATTACACTTAGCTTCGCATTAATTTATAAGATGGACGCCATTGGACTTAAAACTTGTATCAACGAGAAAATAAAAATAAACACAAAGTAACTATTATTCGAAGGTGGTTGAGAATTTGATCCCGGTGATGGGATGATGATACTTCGACCTGCATGGTGTTCTTTGAATGACGGAGATGGTGTCGACATGTCGATGCCAACTTTAAGAACCACTTAAGTACTTCGGCGCAAGAGCATGCAGAGTTGTGGTAGATGGGTTTCTTTGCAAAGGCGCGTGTGTAAAATAACGTGAGGCACATTTTAGGCTTATTTACAGCCACTGGCAGTGTTCTTTGGACATTGTTATAGTTTGTGATTGACAGGAAAAAAGCTGGCAAAAATTAAAACACGTAAAAATGCACATACAATACGACTTGCATAACAATTCCGTTATTTTAATTGAATACCGACGGAACCGTGGTAGATCGGTACCCCTAAAATTTTAAGGGTCCCGCGTGGTCGTATAGTTGTATTGGGTGATGTGACTGAACTATTTCACTGTGTAGTTACACCTGCGAGCCCACAAATATCTCCTACGATGATAAAATATCATCGTGTAATAAAATCAAACTCGCAAAGAACTTTTAAGTTCCAGTTCAAAGCACGGGACCGCTGTCATACAATGTAATGGAAGCTTTATTCTCAAGGTAGAGGATGATATTGACGTCTATGGGCCCCAAATACTACATAATGCCTGGATATTTATGTGCAACTTAAAATGAAAGAGATTTCTTACAAATTAATATTTAAAAAAAATCTAATTAAAAAACATTGACATTAAAAAATAACCTGTAATCAATTTCGATGAAAAATGAGAACGCTTACCAAAATTCCAAGCTTAAAGTAAGATTTTTATTAACTTTTCACGGCTATTGATCCATATATCTAAAATAGCAAATCGACAAAAAAAAATCTCGGATAAAAACAGCAATATTTTATGAGACAAAAAAACTTAAATCGAAGCAGATTTTAAAAGTTTATTTTAAGCTACAACTCAATAAGGTTAGGCGTCCATTACAATCGATTTGTCTCGAACGCTGTTCCGTTACCAAAAAAATATATAGACACGAAACATCACTCAATCAAAATAATGACTTTATTTAACATTGACAATAAAATATCGCTTGCATTGTGATCGTGAAGCGCTTGTAAGTAGGTGGATAGCTTTGAGTCGGGTGACGATACATATTATTGTCACTATTGTTTTTATTTCTGGTTCTTTATATGTATAGATATTGAGAATATCGATATATATTAACGGCCGTCTGGTGTAGTGGTAAGTGACATGGTCACTACACAAGGGGGTCGCGGGTTCGAATCCCGCCAAGGGAAGATATTGGTATGATAAATATAAATGTCTTTTCCAGGGTTATGGATGTCTATTAAATATATGTGTGTGTATAATAAAAATCTTACATTTATATCCTTTATCTGGTACCTGTAACACAAGTTCTTTACGAACTTATCACGGGACCAGTTAACGTGGCGTGATCGTTAGTAAATATTTATTTTTTTATTATTATATTAAATCCTCCTTCTTGTTCCTTATTTTTTGAGTTAGATTCAAGGTATTCGATTTATAAATAATTAAACTTTTGGATCTTAAATAACAAGTGTTATTATTTAACTTCATTATCAGATGCGCAAGTAAAAAATACTAATTATCTTGAAAAGAGAAAACGCATTAGTTTAATAATGTATGTATTAAAGAAAATTATAATTTTAATATAAATATAAGCTGTCCACAAAAAGGCCTCTCACCCTATGCATTCAAAGGTCGGATCTTAGACGAAGGCGCAGTTAAGCTGACAATACTGATCGACTCCCATAAAACATCGTATTGAGAGATACGTCACGCGAAACAATAGGGCAGGTTCGATTCCCGGCTAGGCCAGATGACAGGATTAGTCACATGAATTATGTATCAAAGATGGTCTTTGTAGATGAATGGAGTGGATTTGTTTTATTGAACATTTCATGACTGTGCAACGTCGAAGGTAGGCTTATTTATTTATTTATTACTTAGATGGATGGACGAGCTCACAGCCCACCTAGTGTTAAGTGGTTACTGGAGCCCAGAGACATCTACAAAGTAAATGCGCCACCCACCTCGAGATATAAGTTCTAAGGTCTCAAGTATAGTTACAACGGCTGCTCCCACCCTTCAAACCGAAACGTATTATTGCTTCACGGCAGAAATAGGCGGGGTGGTGGCACCTACCCGTGCGGACTCACAAGAGGTCCAACCACCAGTAATAAAAGCATATAGACGTGATTGTGATAGTAAATAAAGGCATATAGACGTGATTGTCTGTGATGAAGGATATCTTGATAAAATTAATATGTTTACTTGTGATAGGACCTCTTGTGCGTCCGCATGGGTAGGTACCACCACCCTGCCTATGAAAGCAGTAATATGTTTCGGTTTGAAGGTTGGGGCAGCCGTTATAACTATACTAAGACCTTAGAACTCATAACTCAAGGTGGGTGGCGGCATTTACATTGTAGATGTCTATGGGCTTCAGTAACCACTTAAAACCAGGTGGGCTGTGAGCTCGTCCACCCAACTAAGCAATCAAAATAAAAAAATGTGTGAGATCTTGGGCTTGTGCTCTGGAAGTAAGTGATATTGTAAGCCCACACGACTACTATTGTACTACAATTTTTGCTAAAAAGACAATGGGTTTCTACTGTCTACCCGAAGCGGACACCACTTCACCCTAGATGGTAATCATTTCTACCTATCTACTAATTGAAAATAACTAGATCAATAAGAGTCGTACTGAAATGAGGACCTGTATCAGAGATCAGTTTTTCTACGCGTAGTTAATCTTTGGCATGACCTTGGTGTTTTCCGACAGGTACTAAGCGTTATTTTGTGAACGATATGATTGACTGTTGGTAGTATCTTGGTGGTGGCTGGTACATGAGCCGCAGTCTATCTTCGATGGGAACATTACCCTTCGCGACGAAAGGCTCGACGAATGAATTAACCTATAGACACAGCCCACTGAGTTTCTCGCCGGATCTTTTCAGTGGGTCGCATTTCCGATCTGGTGGTAGATTCAGTGAAGCACTGCTCTTGCTACCTACCCCGGACCGGGTGGGAACCCAGTCGGAGCTATTGAGACGGCGGGATAGGGTTTACGCAGTGCACATTACATCCATCCCGCCGTCCCCCAGACGCCGGACCGGCGGCCGCCAGCAACACGACCGCCGGTTCCCTCGGTCGACGGGCCAAGAGCCGCCCCACGCCTAGGTTTCTCCCCGCACAAAGCGGGTGGAGCCCGAAGCCCTTAGGGGGCCGGGTTACGGACGCGACCCCGGTCCCGACCCCCTGCTCGGCGGCGGCGGGTTTCTGCGTAGTGAGGAGAGCTTTGCCTCACTCGCCCCGCCGCCTCCTTCTGCGAGATGGTGCACTCGCAGAAGTCGAGCATAGCCTTCCAAGGCTCGTCGCCGCCAAGCATCGACGCCACGACGCCAGGCAGCGACAAGTCTGGTCCTATCTTTGCGACAAGGACACGGCGCTGCACCTCCCAAGCGGGGCAGACAGCGAGTGTATGCTCCGCCGTGTCCAGATCGTGTCCACAATGGTGGCACCTCGTCGTCGGCTCAGCTCCTATCCGGTGCAGGTACTTTCCGAAGCATCCGTGCCCAGTCAGCACCTGCACCAGACGGAAGGTGAGGCGTCCTCGGCCACGATTCACCCAGTCATAAAAGAGTGGGTAAACCGCCTCGACGGTCCGTAGACCCCACGTGGGGTTGGCCAACCGCCTCGACCACGATTCGAGCACAGACCGCCGAGAATGGGCCTTCCGCGCCCGCAGCTCACTTTTTGAGGGACGCGCCACGCCCAGAGCACGAAGCTCACTGCGCCACCGATAGTCGGCAGCGAGCGACTCCGCCTCCAGCTCCCATGGAACATGCATAGTAGCCGATTTTTATGATTTTTAGAAATATGTCGATGATTTAATAGTAGTCGCTCATGTCTGTCTTCCCCAAAAGTACTATTAAGCTGCCTTAAGTTATATTTCAGAGTATGTATTTTTTCTGTGGCCGATATTAAATTGCGCTTTAGGACCACTGACTCCTATGCTAGAACTCGTTCCCTAAAACATAAGCTGTATATTAAAAAAAAACACATCAGACCACTGTTTCGTATCTGTTTTTTGAACATCAAACGAATTTACCGGAATCCTTCAAAGACCTGCCATATTGTTGATGGACGCGCAAACAAACACGCATTTCGATTTCTGAGTAACGATTTATTGGATTTAGTGACGTTGATGTAAGATTCATTTTTATTTGTTTAGATACGCATGAGTCCATTGACCATCCATGTCCTGATTGCTGACGGAGTAGGGAGTGTTCCAGAGGTAAGCAGCCAGACGTTCCGTTCAGTTGTATAATCCACTGAGTTTCTCGTGGAATCTTCATAGAGGGTCGCGATTCCGACCCGGTAGTAGATTCAGCAAAGCACTGCTCTTGCTAGGGCCATTGTTGGCAATTATCGCAGGTTGAGCCCGTGAGCTCACCTACTAGTCAATGCAAAGTTGGAATAGCCCTTAGGCTACCAAAGATTGTGTAGCGAAAATCAGCTGTCTTAAAAAAGTGGAATCTTCAAATTGAAACCGAAGTTTGCTTCGTGGCGAAAGACAGTAAGGTAGCACGGATCAGTGCGAGAAGCATTATCTACCACCGATACTCAAGATACGAAGAAGTGTGAGGTATTAATTAGGGTAAGTGGTTATCGAACTGCTTCTACTTGGCCATTCGACCGTAATACTGGTGGTAGGACCTCTTGTAAGTTCGCGCGGGTAGGTACCACCACCCCGCCTATTTCTGCCGTGAAGCAATAATGCGTTTCGGTTTGAAGGGTGGGGCAGCCTTTGTAACTATACATGACACCTTAGAACTTATATCTCAAGGTGGTTGGCGCATTTACGTTGTAGATATCTATGGGCTCCAGTAATCACTTAACATCACGTGGGCTGTGAGCTCGTCCACCTACATAAGCAATAAAAAAAAACTTAAAAAGGCTTCACGTGTTCGAAGTCAGTTGAAAACAAATAAAATCCCATGAAAGTGCATTAAAATTTTATTTATTATTTTCATTGGAAACGATAAAAGAAAGAAGTTTAAATCAATATTGCGTGTAATTTACTATAATGATACAGTAGTAGATAATAAAAATAAAATCTCGAATAAGGTACACTTATTAGTGATACCGGTAGACATTTCATCTCGACAATGTCAATATTCGATGTCGAACAAGCCAGTTATTCGCAACCAGCGGTAGGCAGCGGCTTGGCTCTGCCTCTGGCATTGCTGAAGTCCATGGGCGACAGTAACCACTCAGTCAGGTGGGCCGTATGCTCGTCTGCCTACAAGGGCAATAAAAAAAATTCGCAACCAGTTTCAATATGGTGTCGTAGAAGTCAATATTTTCTTAATAATATAAATACACAATTCTACTTTTGCCTAGTGACAACTGAGACATGTTTGAAAACTATTTACGTTAATACTCAACTTCGAAATCCTATAAAATATACCTAATAGACCAAGGATTCAATGTCTATTTGATATTCTGATCTGATCATCCGGGGTGGTCTAGTAAATGGCCACTTGATGGTAGACAGTAGACCGGCTGGACGATATGCGGTGATTCTCAAGATATACGACCGCTAATGCGAGATAAACGAAGATGGTCCTTAGGATTGACCACCACGGCGCCATGACAGCTGTGGTCGGGTACTCTTTAATTTGTAATATGAACCGCTAGGGACTGTCGTCAATGGCCACTTCCACTACTTTTATTGGTGAAGAAATTGATTGACATTGGATAGTTCAAGTATCGACTCTATAAAGTCCGAAGATCGTTACGCTTCTTCAAGATTTTTAGATAAGCGTGGCACGTTGTTTTCCCCAGCAATCTTTCCCTGATTACTTAGAGTGCTACCAGATGTTGTTCTTTTATTGAGGTATTTATTCGCGAACTAATATTTGAACCTTCGCTTAGTAAACCTTCCTTAATCATCAGGTCTCGGAAGCTTACGACACATCACACCGTGAGCTCATCTAGCAAACGGCAAACTCAGTCCATCTAAATCTGCAACAATATTCGATCAGTATCCCTATTATCTCGGCGGAGATAATCAAAATAATGACAGAGCCATCTCGTAGCCGCCGGTTTGATTACTAAACTCTCCTAATTAGCTGCAATGGAAATCTTCAGAGGAAATTACATAGGATCTTGAATAACTATAATCTGCTTCTGGTCTTACACGGCAGCAGACGGCGCCACAGCTATCTCCCTCTGACTCGTGTCGAACGCTATATCCGTCTCGTTCTAAATTGTATTTTCATTGCTGATTCCAAAAGAGTGTACGCTCTGGGGAATTTGTTTTGAAATTCGGCTGTGTTGCTTTGTGGTTCGATCGAGTTTTGTTTAATTAGTTACTGTTCTTTGAATTGTTTTTGCGTTGCGAAAATTTTAATAAGTTTTTTTTATTGAAATCCATCTCATCAGGCCGACAGACTCCTGTGCAGATTTCAATAAATTTATTCGTTTTGTTATTTTATCGATTTTCTGATTATTCAAGAAAATTATCACTAAAAATCTTATTCTGATTGTTACGAACATTCATTAGTAGGCACTGGCTTAGCTGTATCCATGGAATTGCTTAAGTTCTTGGTCGACTGTGATCACTTACCAGCAGCAGAGCGGCCAAATGAGCAACCCTGTCTAAAAATACATTTTTTACGCACAAATGTCTAGTTATTTTCGAGAAAGTTAGTTCTTAGTATTTTTATAAACGTTAAAGCTTAAAAACCTTCAAGATCATTAATTATCCTAAAAATTTAAATAGGTGAAAAACTGAACCTAGCTTAGTGTATAAGATCTTCGGAGTACTCGACGGGGCCTCAAATCTCACAGGCAGGTACCAATCCTTGTTAGAAAACAAGTACTCAATTTATATCTATTAATAAAATTCACAGTAAATTCAGAGATCTATTAAAATTATTACGAGGATTAAAAATTGAAACTACACTAATCAAAATGACATCACGACTTAACTCCCTTCCGTGGCTTACACGAAGCACCAAAAAAATTTATGACTTCAGTTGCACGAAGCTTCCCAATCTATTCATCTAAGACAATACCAAGCACGAGGCCACTTAAGATCGAACGATCCTGATAAATAGCCTTCACGGTGAATGTTTAATGATATTTTTGTTTTTCGAGTTCTCGGGAAGTCATATGAATTCGGTTTTGGATTATGGCACGTATGTCTTGGAAAAACTAGTTTCTTACCCTTACTATCAACCAGACAGTGAATATATAACATCTGACTCCCTCTTTTGACTCCAAGTCCAGCTGGACACACATAGGAGAGAATTGTTCTAGATTTTAACAAAAAAAAGTGATATTATAATCTCCACTCGAGTCTACATTAGCAGACGAGCCCACGGCCCTCCTGGTATGAAGTTGCGCCTGGACTTTAGAAATTGCTTACTATTATAATTGTGCGAATAAGGGACATGTCACAGCGCTCAGTATCCTTACGCTTGCCACTAGGGGCGCTGTTCCAACTCCACACAAGTTTGAGTTCATTTTGACGCGATCGAGAAGTTAATGAGCTCTAAGCACACAAGAAGTAATGATTTTTTTTACCCATAGTCACAACCCACTGAGTTTCTCGCCGGATTTTCTCAGTGGGTCGCGTTTCCGATCCGGTGGTAGATTCTACAAATCCCTGCTCTTGCTAGGGCCAGTGTTAGCAACACTCCGGCTTGAGCCCCGTGAGCTCACCCACACGTCACGGCGAAGCTGAAATAACCTCTCAAGGCTATCAGCAAACAAGGGGAACAAAATGATTTTGATGTTTGGAAACGCAACATGGGTGAGGGCAGTAACAGAAATGATGGCAAGATAGGATTGGCCCTATGTGTTACCGGAAATACGTAGATACGACTTTTTTTTAAATATTTAGGTGAGTGGACGAGCTCACAGCCCACCTGATGTTAAGTGGTTACTGGAGCCCATAGACATCTACAACGCAAATGCCGCCGCCCACCTTGAGATATAAGTTCTAAGGTCTCAATATAGTTACAACGGCTGCTCCACCCTTCAAGCCGAAACGCATTACTGCTTCACGGCAGACTAATACACCCAGAACACGATTACCAAATATCTTTAAAAATGAAAACAATCAATGTCACTAAGCAGTCGACCAACGAGGTGACCAGAACGTACTCACATCAAATTCTTACACAAACCAAAATGTATCTTAAAACAATATTTAATTAAATATTTTTGTTTTTTTGGGCTTAAGTTTATTTTGCGAGTTTTCTTTTTCTCTTTGAAGTTTTTAAAAAAAATTTAAAACGATGCGTGGGATAAACACTTTTGAGACACAGTGCAGAATTTTGGTAGTGATGCAAAAAATTGCGTTTGTAGCAGCAGTTTCGCAGTTATCCTTTGGTTAGTATTCATGACCATGAATTACTGCTATTATACTACGTAGACCTGTAGACTAACACACCTGTTGTATGAAAGTCAAGTACTTAAAGCGTATGTATATATGGGCGCAAACGCCACTACTGGCAATAATTAACATAATAATATATAGCTTTGTTTATTCTATTCTATTAATGTAATTAATTTATTATTAGCAAGATGAAACTGTTATTCTACCATATTTAATATTTAGCAGACACTGTTTGGATGTGTTTGGATGAAAATGTTCAGAATATAATTATTGTTTATATTATTGTTTAAAAACACTAACAGTAATTAATTAAGTATTGTAATTGTTATGCAAATGATGTTGGCGCCATCTATTATTAGGCTGAATAATAACAATGTTAGCTTATAAAGTTAAAAGTAATTTATGTAAAATAAATTAATGTCAGTCGTGTAAAAATCACTAAAATATGTATTGTGAACATTAAGCTGTATTTTGTGAATTGTTTCGCAGTAATTACATTTGTTTGTATAAAAGAAGTTGTCGTTGCTATAACCATCACTAAATGGCCAATTGTGTAAAAACTAAGACGTATCTTTTTGTAATAAACAAGTAATGTTTATGTTTTATGTATTTGTATTGTATTTTCATTGTAATAGATCTTATGTGTGAAAACCCTGGCGTAAAGCCGACATATATGACTCACTCAAAATAAAATCAATCTAAAAGATAAAGTTAAACACTAAACTTTAAGAAACAAAGTCCTTAAAGTGAGTAGGCTATAATATAAACTAAACCAGTTTGCGTTTTGTGTTTATTGCTAGATGGACAGTTAACTACATATTGTCAGGAAGAAGTTTAACGACACGTTGACTTACTGAAGGTTTATTGGACTGTGCCCTCACCGCCTCCATAAAGGTAGTGTTCACTCATTTGTCAAACCGCGTGGATATTTATTTATTACGGACCCACCGCGGTAATAAAATACCTGGGATTTCGTGAATAAACTAAAACTATTATAACCTTTAACGTTTAAGACATAAGAACAGTAATCCTGGATCATAATGATGTATTTTTTTCTATACTTAGATAGCTTTAAACCTTGCTCTTATAGATTCAAGGGTGATATTTCGTTGTTAATTTGTTATTATGTTGGAAGTTGTAAATTTTGTATCAATTTATGGGATTTTATAGTATCAGCCTCTGTTTAATGGTGTTAATCGACATTTACAAACTTTTTTTCTAATATTTATAGCTTTATTTAAGCCATAAGTTTAAGATAGTTCGATCTGTGTAGTAATTTGTTTGCGTTATCAAGATTTTAAAGACATTTTATGTTGGTTCTGTGGTTTGGGATCCTTCTCAACCGGCAACACTGCACTGCCTATTTCTGCTGAATTAATCTGAAAATTAATTAATTAATTAATAATCCATCACCGATACTTAAGCTCTTACAGCAATTATTGCTAAACTTAAACAGGAAAACGCCAGATTTTTAACTATGAGCATTCGTGAACACAGTCCGTTTTTTTATTGCTTAGATGGGTGGACGAGCTCACAGCCCACCTGGTGTTAAGTGGTTACTGGAGCCCATAGACATCCACAACGTAAATGCGCCACCCACCTTGAGATACAAGTTCTAAGGTCTCAAGTATAGTTACAACGGCTGCCGCACCTTTCAAACCGAAACGCATTACTGCTTCACGGCAGAAATAGGCAGGGTAGTGGTACCCACCCGCGCGGACTCACAAGAAGTACTACCACCAGTAAAAAATAAGAAATATAATAAGAAACATAAAATAAGAAAACTGCATAAATATTATTTCCACTTCAAACAGAAGCGGATCAATAGATGAGCCCGAGAGGCTCGTGACAAGGTATAACTTACGGTCGGCCAGCGTCGCTTCCAAGAACAGCCTACGCTCTGCAAAGGGATGTAGGGAGATTACATATTAATGCTGCCCCGGATGTAGGTCTAATGGATGTGTCATTTAACGCAACGAACACGGTCAAAGTTCGGCCGGTCTCGCTAAATACAAAACACTGATTTGTGGAAATGACATACGTGTGTTATATAGGCATACCGCCTTATCTCTTGGATGGTGGATTTCTGAAGGCTGGCTTTGGGAACTAACTGAGTCGTACACTCATCACATACAATATATATATTGCTTGAATGGGTGGACGAGCTCACAGCCCACCTTGTTTTAAGGTAAGTGGTTCCTGGAGCCCATAGATATCTACAACGTAAATGCGCCACCCACCTTGAGATATAGCTTCTAAGGTCTCAGTATAGTTACAACGGTTGCCCCACCCCATCAAACCGAAACGCATTACTGCTTCACGGCAGAAATAGGCAGGGTGGTGGTACCTACCCGTGCGGACTCACAAGACGTCCTACCACCATATATATAATAATATGCAACGAACTTTGATGGCAGCCATCTAGTCTAGTTTTGATGAGTTCTCGATGATTTGGCGCTAATAGTGCTTATAAAATAGACGACAGCCAAGATTTATGTTCGATCAATTTAGTTATTTCAAAGTAGAAAATTAATACCACATCCATACGACGCTGCTCCGTGTAACTTACCATGTGGTCCCGTCTTATGGTCCACCATGGTCCTTTTTCTTTGTCTATCCTATATTGTTAGCTATTACTCTATCCGTTTATTGCACAATGAGAATTGATTATAACTTGGCGATTATATTTATTTTGCATTTCGATTTCTGTGTTCTGGCTTAAGGTTTCCAAAGAGTTTGCTTGTTCGTATAAGAGAGGTTAATGAACTGTTTGCTCGTTATTTTTCAAATTCCGTAAGAGCTTCGATAAAAACCTAGACTATTTGAAAACCTGAATTGAGTCTCATCTCCTGTTTTGGAGTCGGATATAAACGAAAAAAAGAACCAGAAAATCAAAGACGTCATTAACATAACGACACTCGTTTGACATTTATTACAAAAAACACCACATTTGTTTTAATCGGAATATTTTTTGTCGATTCCATCTTTTCAATCGATCGCACATTGCTACCGGGGCCGCATACTAATAAAACCAACTAATATTTGCAGTAAACACTAATATTATGAACATTAACATTAAAGAAATAGAGTGTACATTGCGGTTATTAGTAATAACGCTTAAAAAAAAGTACCTATACAACCAAATTAATGTTTCCTGTAAATTACAAAATATAGAACTTATTTTTATCAAAATAGAGTCTTTATTAAGCAAAACCGGAGTAAAATGAAATTTGTAATTGAATATTTTTCTCGGTCGGACGCGTTGTAAGCCGTTCGGCCGTGATCGGATCGGTCTTCGAAATTCAAAATATTCGAATGTGTCAATTACATTCTCGAACACGACAACGTTGTTTGAAAATGGAATGCTTGTTTTTAGATTTTATTCTAACCGATACTAATAAGGTTTTTCAAACAAACACTTCAAGAAGATTTGTTATTTATTTATTTATTTATATATTTATAACTTCATATACTAGAAAGTATAAAGGCGGACTTAATGCCTTAAGCATTCTCTAACAGTCTACCTTAGGGGAGTGCAGAAATGAACCTTAGTAGGTATAGTGTGAAGGTGATATTACTGAAACATATGTGTATATATAACATACATAATATTTATAGATACAAATACATATACACATATATATATATTGTAAGGAATACCCTACAAAAAGGGTATAAAACCGGCGCGCAGCTCCGTCACCCGCGCATTTGTCGGTTGTCATTCGTCGAGAGAACATCGTTCAAAGACTTTGCCTATAAATAGCAACGCCTTTGCTCGAAACATTCATTCGATCGGCGGCGTTCGTGAGAGAAGGTAGTCGTGGACATGGTGTGCGTGAGTCATTGTTTTAAGTCTCTGCAAATGTGTGCTAATTGTTATTTTTTTTTATGGTTTTTCTTCTGATTCCTAATATCAGAAGTGGGATAAAGGACTTAAATAGCCCACAGTAGCGTAAAACTCTGAACTTTGTTTTGTTTTACAAAGACTGCTTACTTTGATGCTTTCATACTTTATTTGTTATTTTTCTTGTGTGATTGCAAATTTTAACTGTGATAATGAGACATACTGAAACTCCTAGTACACGGAGGCGACCGTCTCGAGATGCTTCTCGTAATCGAAAACGATATTATGCTTTCGCGATCACAGAGATGATAGACAGAATCGCGATGCGAACGATGCGCTCGCGCACGATAGAACCTGTCGCGACACGTTCTAACGATAAGGCGCACGCTGAACAGACCACCGATATTCTACGGACAGTTACGACTCCCATGTCGAATATCGTTGATTCGCAACAAGGCCACGTAGAATCTAGTATCCCTGGTTCTGAGGCGTCTACCCTCGCCAGTGCTTTGATAAAACTTTAATAGTGATACGGGGCATAATGGGCCCTCAGGTTAGAGCCGCGAACACTAATCTACTCACGATTTGATTTCATTTTTAGTGGAGGTCAGGTTAGGCCGAGTCCTCATAGGGTTCAGGCACTAAAGGAGTCACCAGTGACTCGTAATGTCACACAGGTAGATAATTCTTGAGGTTGACTGCATACTTCCGAAGGTGAATTCGGGAATATGTTGGCAAAATGGTCAATTCAACTTTTGAGATTACAGCTCATTCTGAACATCACAAAATGCAAGACAACAGACATCCGCCCTGCAGCTTCTGGTAGAAAAGACGCCACCATACCTGTGGTGAGGGCTCTAATTACTGATGTCACGACTGAGGTGTATCGTTCGAGGTGAGTTCGTCGAGAACTAGGTCGAGGTAGAGCTCATCAATTGGTACCACGAAGTGAAAAGCGATATGATGCTCGCGTGGATGGCCACCGACGAGCAGCAGCCGTTTTTAATGTCGATAATCTTGTTTTGGTAATAACTCAGTCTACAGGAAATCTAGATCCGGCAATCTGTGGACCTTACCGAATGGTGAGGATGGTACCTCACGGGCATTGCCGCCAGCTCGCGCCCCTCGATGGTTTCTGCGGCAGTAGCACGCAAGCGACGTGCCGGTAGCTGCGTAATATCGGTCGGCAGGTAAACTTGATTCCGGCATGCGTGGCCCGTATAAGGTTGTCGAAATTCTACCCAGTGGACGTTATACCCTACGGCTGCTCAGCAGCAGTTATGGCAAAACTACGCAAGCAGCTGCACAATATATGGTGTCGTGGCGGGGCGAATGGACCCCTGAGACATGTGCTGCCTTCTTTGAGAGCAAGTAAAGTTAATAATGATCACCGTTCACAAATATACGTGTTCCTATGGTGAACCTGAAGGGTGAGCTATAGATGATTGCTCTCTAGTTACGTATCCCTCACTCGGAGTCACGGTGAGATGCCTCAATACGATTGGTCTAGACTGGCGTATTGAGAAGCCTCGGCACGTTTGAGTATGGTCGGCGTGCCGGGAAGCTTCACACGTTTGAATAAACTCTGCGTGTGGAATGCACTCGTACGTTTTTAATACGATCTTTGTACGAGTGGGTCTGGGACCATTTTACGTATCCCTCACTGGTGTGATTAATTCTACACAGTGAGATGCCTCAATACAATCGGCCTAAGCTGGCGTATTGAGAAGCCTCGGCACGTTTGAGTACTGTCAACGTGTCGGGAAGCTTCACACGTTTGAATAAACTCTGCGTGTGGAATGCACTCGTACGTTTTTAATACGATCTTCGTACGAGTGGGTCTGGGACCATTTTACGTATCCCTCACTGGTGTGATTAATTCTACACAGTGAGATGCCTCAATACAATCGGCCTAAGCTGGCGTATTGAGAAGCCTCGGCACGTTTGATTATGGTCGGCGTGTCGGGAAGCTTCACACGTTTGAAAAAACTCTGCGTGTGGAATGCACTCGTACGTTTTTAATACGATCTTCGTACGAGTGGGTCTGGGACCATTTTACGTATCCCTCACTCGTGTGATTAATTCTACACGGTGAGATGCCTCAATACAATCGGCCTGGGCTGGCGTATTGAGAAGCCTCGGTACGTTTGAGTATGGTCGGCGTGCCGGGAAGCTTCGCACGTTTGAATAAACTCTGCGTGTGGAATGCACTCGTACGTTTTTAATACGATCTTCGTACGAGTGGGTCTGGGACCATTTTACGTATCCCTCACTCGTGTGACTAATTCTACACGGTGAGGTGCCTCAATACAATCGGCCTAAGCTGGCGTATTGAGAAGCCTCGGCACGTTTGAGTATGGTCGGCGTGTCGAGAAGCTTCACACGTTTGAATACGCTCTGCGTGTGGAATGCACTCGTACGTTTTTAATACGATCTTCGTACGAGTGTGTCTGGGACCATTTTACAGGGATCACTGATAACCAAATGCAGAAGACACTTAACGAAGGGCGACGCACACTGGCCCTTGGATAATAACAGGAATATGCGCATTAAGGATGATTGCTACTGCGCGCACTGCTCGCGTGCCGTAACTGCGCGCTCGCCTGCTTCAGACGTGCATACTGCACGTGCTGCTCGTGTGTCGCTGCCTGCGCGCGCTCACCTACTTCTGGCGTGCATACTGCACGTGCTGCTCGCGTGTCGCTGGCTGCGCGCGCTCATCTACTTCTGGCGCGCATACTGCGCGCACTGCTCGCGTACCGCTGGCTGCGCGCACTGCTCGCGTGCTGCTGGCTGCGCGCACTGCTCGCGTGCCGCTACCTGCGCTCGCTTACCTACTTCTGACGTGCATACTGCACGTGTTGCTCGCATGCCGCCGACTTCCGGTGCCGTACGACTGGCAGTGACGCAGAGGGCGATTTCGCTCGATCTGCGGCCTGCTGCTTCACTCGTTGGGGACTATGATGCCTTTGGTGAGTAGTTCGTTTGCAGTCCTGCTGAGCTACTTATGCTCTCCGCCTGCATTTTCAGGATTATCTATCAGGATGGTCGAGCGGGACGCCCGCCACACGTGGTGCAGCCTCACATCCTGGTTGCAGACTGGAGCTGGGATGGCTGCCCTGCCGAACTCTCGGGAGGCGCGGATCTAACAAGATCTTTCGCACGCTTCCGCATCATCGTTACGAGTGGACCCCAGTTATGTGGTCGAGGACGAACCACAGTCAGGAGAGGCCGTGTAAGGAATACCCTACAAAAAGGGTATAAAACCGGCGCGCAGCTCCGTCACCCGCGCATTTGTCGGTTGTCATTCGTCGAGAGAACATCGTTCAAAGACTTTGCCTATAAATAGCAACGCCTTTGCTCGAAACATTCATTCGATCGGCGGCGTTCGTGAGAGAAGGTAGTCGTGGACATGGTGTGCGTGAGTCATTGTTTTAAGTCTCTGCAAATGTGTGCTAATTGTTATTTTTTTTTATGGTTTTTCTTCTGATTCCTAATAATATATATACATATATAAACAAATATTATCAATTAGATTACTCTATTACTTTGTATCGTAATAAATTGTGTTCGATATGAATGAGTCTGTCAGAAGAAATTGTTTTACTAGTCACTTATATGTGTAATTGGATCAAATCAAACCCTGTTCAAACGGATATTTTTAATTAATCTTCAGGAATATGCAGCGGAATAGCCCTGAATGTGTTGAGACAGAAATAAAGTTTACAAAAAAAAAAAATTGAGGTCGTTGCAAAATGAATAGTCGAATTTTATGTATTTTATTTTATGTATTATTATTATCATTACAGTATTCACAAATTTTGGCTTAATAACGTCATACATACTTTCCGTGAAAGATCTCTGTGCTTACTAATTAAATACTATACGAGTATGTACCTAATAGGAACTACAGCTAATAGGTATGATATATACTTTTGTTAATATGTAATGATATTGCATGAAATTCAACTCATGGAAACTATTACACACATTACAGATTCACAAACGACTTATTTCAAGGCGCAAACGAAATAATTCAAAATAATAAAAATCGACAGAAGCCTAAAAATCGATTTGAATAATCGGTCCGAAATCGGAAACGTATTGGTGGCCATTAAAAACGCAGTTACAATAAAATGTATACTTTTTTTTTCGATACAAACGCAGCGGGTACTCTAAGAGAGATAGGGTCCTTTAACAGAATAAGACATGACTTAAACATGCAATAATTATAACTCAAAGTGGACATTACTGTTTTTACGTATGGCCTAAAGCACAAGGTATAACGATTTCTTAAATTTATAAACACTGAACCAGTGTTTAGCTGGTTTTTTTCTACTATAATTAGTTAGATGAGATCACGGCACACCGGTAATAAAGTGGTTACCATAGTTGACCATTATCACGTGGATGCCGCCACCTGCCTTGAGCCATAGTCGTTGTCCCAATGTTGGCTGTTTCATCCTTTAAATCCAAATGATGAGCAGGAAACCATATATTCGCGTGCGAGTACACACTATGCCCGTTATTACTACATATACATATATATCGAGGGGTGAAAGAATATACGACATTTTGCTTAATACGCCACATTTATCTTTGTATTAGAATTAGAAGTGTATTTTATTCGGTACTAGCTGACCCGGCAGACTTCGTAGTGCCTCAATCGATAAATAAAAGACCTAAGCTTTTGTATAAAATAAACTTAAAACAAACAAAAGGAATCCGTCCGACGGGGGACACATCAAAGGTAAAACAAAATTGTTATTTTTATTTATTTAATTCCGAGCATTTTCATATTTATCTACCTTTTAAATCTTCTCTGGACTAACACAAATAATTCAAGACCAAAATTAGCCAAACCGGTCCAGCCGTTCTCAAGTTTTAGCGAGACTAACGAACAGCAATTCATTTTTATATATAGATTAAAAGTGCATATTATTCGGTATTAGTCTCAACAGTTCAATGTATTTAATTAAACTTCATTTAAGTTTACTCCATTGAGATAGCTGAAGGTGTTTTTTTGCCATGATATATTTGCAAATTTTAAATTTTAAATAGTTCTCCTGTAAAGTTACAAATACCCTTTTACTCCGCGATATATGCTACATCGCGAGTTACCGCAAATCTCATAACTTATACCAAACACCGCTTACTCGTTTGTGCTACACACTGACGATTATTACTCGAATGCAATATCGATTTTGTATTCGAATAATTTGTTAATCTCGATTTATTCATTTGTAAAACTAAATAAATTGTGATACACGTACAACAGAAAAATGGCGATTTACAATTTTTTTTATAAAATTTAAATAACTACTCTTTGTCGTTTGCATGTAGACAAGTTGGAACACTAAATGCAACAGTCGTGTTTGTCGCTATCAAAAGTGAAATTTATTAATAAATTATATATTGTCAGATTTTTTTAAATTAAGTATATTTCACACGAAGTCACAGTGGTTAATAGACATCACAGTTCAAATACTAGTTCTCACCTTTAGCCATCAGATTGAAATTCCACCACACCAAACTGTAAGTAATCAGACTACACCAATAAAATATTCAAATCGAATCATTAAGAAAAATCTTAATAATATTAATAATTTTTACGCCAGTAGTCTGTGGACCACATACACGCGGAGAGCTTACAATGCCCTACGTGTCCAATATGATAATGCGTTTAGGATGATGTTGTCACTGCCGCGCTTTTGTAGTGCATCCACAATGTTTGCGACATCTCACACCGATGACTTCTTTTCAATAATGCGGAAGAGAAGTGCATCGCTATTGCGTCGAGTTCGTGACAGTGGCAACAGTCTTTTGAAAATCATATCGAGCTAGATCGAGTGACTGCTGATCAATAGCCTTTGCAGTAGGCACTTGGAAGGAGAAAAAAATATATAATGGTATAAAATGTATATAATGATAGTTATGTGTTAGATTTTTTAAGTTACTAACATAGATTATAAGTAATTATTACTAACAAAATGTTATGGTTTTAAAAAAACTGAAATAAAGCATTAACAATAATAATAATAATTATGTGAACTCCAATTTCTCAAATAATTAGAAAAATAAACGGAGCCATAAAAAACCTCTGAAACAAATATCTCATCAAACTTTTTCACAATCGACCGTCAAATAAAAGTATTATATAGCAAAATAAAAAGGCGATAACGCAAAACGAAATTATCGCCAGTGCACAGAGGCGGACTTAGGAACCGAAGGAATAACGATTCTCAAGAAATCACCCCCCAACCTCTATCAGTTAGTGATGTTAAATCATTTTAACAGTTTTTACAATTCATTTTTATAGGCACTGATAGTTGAAATACTGGTTATATACAAATAAAATAATAATATTAAGATAGTACTAGCATCCATCTTGAGACATTTTTTTTTATTATTGCTCTTGTAGGCAGACGAGCATACGGCCCACCTTATGGTAAGTGGTTACCGTCACCCATGGACTTCAGCATTGCCAAGGGCATAGTCAAGCCGCTGTCTACCGTAAAGTACTCTCCATCGACGTTAGTTCGATATTTGTGTGAAATAACGACAGTCACATGGAACATGTGAGTGATCATGGAAAAAATAGGCATTATGACTACTTTTTTTTTTTATTTCCTTTGTAGGCAGACGAGCATACGGCCCACCTGATGGTGAGTGGTTACCGTCGCCCATGGACTTCAGCAATGCCAACTACATACGCAGTATGACTATGACCTACCTGTACATACAACATGTCTAAGAAACTATTGGCAGTATATCTATACTAATATTATAAAGCTGAAGAGTTTGTTTGAACGCGCTAATCTCAGGAAGTACTGGTTCGATTTGAAAATTCTTTCAGTGTTAGATAGTCCATTTATTGAGGAAGGCTATAGGCTATATAACATCACGGTAAGATAGCGGATCACGGTAAGAGCACCAATAAAGAGTGTTTCAAAATCGGGGTTTAAGCAGCTCCTTAGCATTCTATAATTCAAAAATATTTTATTTCTATGTAAATGAAGTGGGGGGTAAAATTTAGGGTTATGCCAAAGTAACTATTCCACGCGGACGGAGTCGCGGGCAAAAGCTAGTCAGTTAATAAGAGGCTACTCTGTTTATGCTTTTGACTAAAGAATATTATTGAATTGTATTTCTTTACTTACACCGATGGTTTGAGTAGTTTAATTTATCAAAACACTAATACTGAACTCTCATGAATGCATTAACTGAAACTAGTTTTGCAATAAGTCATCTGTTGACCCCCAAACAGAAACCTGAATGCACTCACGTAATCAGAAAATGGGAGAATAAGAAATATGACATCTAAGGGTAGGAGAGAAACGACGAGACATTCAAAAAAGTTTGATTGAGAACGCTACAACTTTTGATTGTATCTCGAAGATACAGAACGAAAACATCATAATTTTGGACCAAACAACATGATATGTCCAATAATATTGGAGCGAATGAGTTTAAGGTTCAACTGTAAAGTATTTGCGACAACCCTATTGAAGGTGACTTTGTTTAAATAAGGCTTAAGAATTAATATATATGGTCTAGGAATATTTAAAAAACTTTTTTTTTCCTATTTATGCTGATAGCCTTGAGAGGCTACTTCAGCTTCTCCTTGACGTTCGGTGAGCTTACGGGGCTCAAACCGGAAGTTTTGTTAACACTGGCCCTAGCAAGAGCATGCTTCGCAGAATCTACCATCGGATCGCAAACGCGACCCACTGAGAGTCTCCGGCGAAAAACTCAGTGGGCTGTGTCTATGGGTTAATTCACTCGTCGAGCCCTTCGTCGCAGGCGACGGGCTCGACGAGGACGGTGACTGGTGCTTGTGGTACCTAAAAGCACCGTTAATGGATCGGCAGGATCCGTAATGACGTGCTTAGGGCGACGTCGACTGTTTACATTCGTTCCACAGGATTGGGTATAGAAAAACCTTAGATGAATTAGTAAAGCATATGATCCGCAATGATAGCAGTCGTGCTTATTAGTATGTAGGGTATAAAAAAACTTGAACCCCATATTCACGTTGTAATTTCTATGGGCAGCGGTAACGACTTAATACCAGAAAGGCCCTGAGCTTGTTTGCAAATTACAGAAGACTGTGAAGATGTGTTGTAATGTATGATGCTAAGATATCTAAGAGTAATATTCTCTGGGAGAACGGAACATAAAGAAAATCTTCCCTTGATCAGGTGACATTGCTCAGGGTAGACTTAGGTAGTGCTGGTAGGGTAGGAACTTGCTTGTATTCTCACCTATCTTGAGAATGTCTTTAACGCCATTCAAAATTTTGTCGATAATCTTCTATTCTGTTATAGCTACCCCTATGTCATTATTGTGGAGTTCTTCTGTGCTGTTTAGAACTTTCATGAAAAGAAGAGTGCTTTTCCTGATCCCATTTATTTCCCTTGTCATCAATGTCTGAAATAAACTGTGACTTTGAGCACTACGACTTGTCTTACTTCAAACAAGTCTTGAGATAATATTCTTTGCTATACACATGAGTAAATGGGTATTTTTTTTCATCTAGCTTTTGTCAATAAAGGCTTTTGTTAAATATGTATTCTATGTATGGCTAGATTTAACAATCGTATTCTTTCAAAATAATTTTATCAAATAATACTTTTCTCGTGAGATCAACTTAGCCAAAGGGTATTTCATTAAAAACTTAGAACAAGTTGTATCGCTGTTCGCGTCGCAGTCGATAACTTTAAGTAGATTAACTTTAAAACAACCCGTTGACAAAGTTGTTCAAAAATTCTCAATGGAAGCGTTTTTTTGTATCACGTGTAAATACATAAATATATTTTTTTGGATAATTATCGGTAGGGCGATTTGTCAGTTAACACAAGTTGCTGTCCGTTTGCCGTTGCCGTGAAGCAATCATGTGTTCCAGTTTGAAGACGTTTTTTTTTTCCCTACCTATGCTGATAGCCTTGAGAGGCTATTTCAGCTTCACCCTAGCATGTAAGTGAGCTCTTGGGGCTCAAACCGGAAGTGTTGCTAACAGTGGCCTTAGCAAAAGCAGTGTTTTGCAGAATCTACCACCGGATCGGAAACGCGATTCACTGTCTATGCTGTGTCTATCGGTTAATTTCCCCGTCGAGGTCTTCGTCGCAAGCGAAGGGTTCGCCGAGGACGGCGAGATACCTAAAAGCACCTTTAATGGATCGGGCGGATCTGTAATGACGTGTTTTGGGCGACGTCGACTGTTTACCGTTCGGTCCACAGGATCGGGTATGTTGAAGAGTAGGGCGGCCGTTGTATAGTGCAATTGAGACTTCATCTATATCTCTAAGCTCAACGGCATTATGAGTCATCTATTCTTTTCGTAAAATGAAATAAACTTTCTAAAAAAAAAACACAAACTCTCGACCGGAAAGGAATTTTACTAAATTGTTGACACAATAGAAGCTTTTTCGTATTTAGATAAAAGGGTCGTAGTGTCCTAAAGGATAAGAAGCGACTATCTGTGTTCTAATCCCAAGGGCGGATATCAATTTTTCTATTGAAATATATGACGTTCACGAACGCCTTAATGGTTAGAAAAATAAAAACATTCTGCGTTAATTTGGGGGGTAGGCCGATTTCTAAACTCGCATGAGTTCGTACGACCGTTCTACTGAGGAGGACGATAGCATTCACCTTGCAATATCTATCAGCTCTGGTAACCACTTAATTCCAATTGGGCCGTCAACTCGTTCACCCACATTTTCTACAACTTCATATGATTCACGCCCTGGTATCCATCACCGATACTTAAGCTCTTACAGCAATTATCGCTAAACTTAAACAGGAAAACGCAAGATTTTTAACTATGAGCCTTCGTGAACACAGTCCGTTTTTTTATTGCTTAGATGGGTGGACGAGCTCACAGCCCACCTGGTGTTTAGTGGTTACTGGAGCCCATAGACATACACTACGTAAATGCGCCACCTACCTTGAGATATAAGTTCTAAGGTCTCAAGTATAGTTACAACGGCTGCCTCACCCATTAAACCGAAACGCATTACTGCTTCACGGCAGAAATAGGCAGGGTGGTGGTACCCACCCGCGCGGACTCACAAGAGGTCCTACCACCAGTAATTACGCAAATTATAATTTTGCGGGTTTGATTTTTATTACACGATGTTATTCCTTCACCGTGGAAGTCAATCGTGAACATTTGTTGAGTAGGTACGTGTTTCATTAGAAAAATTGGTACCCGCCTGAGATTCGAACACCGGTGCATCGCTCAACACAAATGCACCGGACGTCTTATCCGTTAGGCCACGACGACTTATATCGTGATACCGTGATATCTAATATGATATCTATACCTTATACCGTGATATCTAATTCTTTAGAAACGCGTAAGTACATTATATATTATTTCACAGAACATTTAAAAAATATATTTAAATGTCAAATTTTTCGCACTGTCCTGCGACATACAAAATAAAGCTATAAATATACAATGTCTGGATAAAGTTAGATTGGCTACCATCGAATCGTGTCTAGCTGTGACAGATCTGTCGTAAAAATACAACTTTCAGAACTAAGCTTAATTTGATTAAACCTATGAAGAAAGCTCTTGCATATGAAAGTTTCGGTAGAGTTTGGGAAAGATTTCCATAAAGAAGTGTTTGTCCTTTTTATTGATGGTCTGAATAAATTTATGGTAAGAGAGTAAATGTAAATTTGAATCCTGGTCGATGACCCTTCAACATTCTTTATGATCATAATTTATGAAAAGAAAACTGTGCCGACAACTCATCTGACCATCATCATTATCACAGACGTCCAGTGCAGGAGATAAGCTTACCCAAAGTTCGCCACAATGACGTCACAATGCCCGAAGTTCGCCACAATTAAGTTAGAAGTAATATCAGAGGAAATATCTATGACAAAAGTAATCCCTGGGAGTGCTCTGTGAAAAACCTAAGCATACAGTAAGTTTGAAATGTACTACCGTAGGGTAGTATTCTGATGCTGTGATAACAATGATCTCAAATTTGTAGCTATCTATACGGGATCACAAAAAAAACCCCTGATAATATTCAAAAGCGAACAAGCTGTCTATGGCACACGAGCTGTCTATGGCCTCCAAGTACCACTAAACACCAGATACCCTATAGGCACATCTGCTTTTTTACAGTAGCCATAAAATCATTGGGCCAAGAGGCACAGAAATATGAACATCAAAATACCGTATCTAAATCTCATTCGAATCTCAAAACTCCCAATAACTCAGCCATCAAGTTAAAATTAATTGAGCATTTAATTATCGGCGAAAATATCAAGTTTGTCATCGTACACTTGACTCTGCATTCATTAACCGGTCGATTCTTCGATCACACATAGATTTTCTAGATATAGACGTGCCTTCCACGCACTGTCAACCTCACCAGATCTACTAAAGCGTAATGTGTAAATTTTATATTATTATCATGATATATTATTGTGTACGTTGTTGAATATTACGTTATATATATTTATATATACCGTGTATGTGTTTGTTTAGGTGTACAATATTATTGTTAGTTTTCTTATTTTCGCAACAAGTAATGCACCTACCACAGGACTCCTACACCACCGTTGGTTAACTGGTAGAGAATGCCTCAGGCATCAAGTCCGCCATTGTACCTTTGTGCATGAACTTAAATAAATAAATAAATAAAGCACTTATTACATACTACCTATCTAGCTGCTACCAGAGTGCTTTTCGAGGTTCGATTTTCACAATAATACGTTAGAAGCTCTATCAGTTTTAGACGACGGCAACATCTGACCATGATGCTCTTAGCTTCTAACTCTCTTGATTATGCCTCGTGCTTCTCCTCCCTACTATCAGGATCTACAACAAGTATTTTCAAGGAATTTCCATTTTGGTATGCTTCTTGCTCTTTCCCAAATAACGTTGATTTTTGTCCCCTACCTAATCGTCGGAAGCCAAGGGATTATTCCAACTTCGCGCGGACTGGTATGTGAGCTCACGGGCTCAACCTGAGAGAATTGTTAACACTAGCCCTAGCTAGAGCAGTGCTTCGCTGAATCTACTACCGGATCGGAATCGTGACCCACTGAGAAGATCCGGCGAGAAACTCAGTGGGCTGTGTCTATGAGTTAGTTTGCACGTCGACTCCGACGAAGAGTTCGACGAGGACAGTGACCGGTGCAACATTGATAATTGTGCCTTTAAAGTATTATCTTCAATACACGGTCTGTCGATGGAAAATCTCCAGTCTTGACCCTACGTATGGTAGTACAATAACCGATAGACTCACAATAAAACAGTTAGCCAATAAAGATCACGCACGTAAAGCACAGTATTGAATGTTAATTGAGATGATCTCGTTATAGTATTTATAACGTTAACGTAACTAACAGAATCTGTAATAGGGTCCATGGCCATTTCTAGGATTGTTGATTGAGAGAGTTAAGTAGTATCGTCGGAATTCAAGGTCGTCTCCAACTTAAGACGATGAACACACTCCAACTTAAGACAATTAAATAAGCGGTTGGAGTTTTTTCTTAATATTTCTTAGTACCATCAGCTATGTACCACTGATTCGTAAAACAATTGCTTGGCTCATCTCAGCTTTAATCTATGATATTCGTTAACTTAATTTTATTTGACGTTTTGACAGTTCAGGGTGCCGTCAGAGCGGGACGCACTGCAAGAAATGTATATGAATCCGAATGAGACAAAAAAGAATCGATTAAGATTAAGTTATCAGCAGGTGCAACTGACTTGCCATCTGCCAAAATCGTAATTGTATTTTGATAATTTTTTGTTAATTTATATCAAGGCTGAATGATTTGTAATCCTTTGCCTGTATAAATGTAGTATTAATAAAGTTTTGACCTTGCATTCCTCTCACGGCTTATTATTTTGTCAGCAGATATTTTATTCTAATATTTTTATCACTATATAAAACTAATTTATCTAATTAAAAACATACTTAGCGCAAAAATCCAATTTTCACAATAAGACCTTGAGATATCCGTGCTTCACAAAGTTATTACTATCGTACAAAAACGCGACGAATTGTAAATATTTTGTTTTGTTTATTATATCGTAAATGTATACTCAATCCCACAACTAATCGTACCTGCCTTAGGATTGATGTAGGTACATGGGTAAATACATGGCAATAATGACAATACTTGTTTTAATTGAAATCAATTGAAACGACCGATAAAATAGTCAATTATTATTAATATTAATCGCAGGATCATCGCGTGTTATACTAATTGAGTCCCCAGTATATTCGAATATCATCAATACTGTTTATAAAAACAGCGTAACTATCAAATGAATGCAAGCCGTTTTAAACTTCAGCCTAACGTCATAGAGACGAAAATTCAAAAGAATATGATCAGTGGATTAATGTCCTAATAAAACACAACGAAACGAAACAACGAACAATTAACAAAAAGCAAATTTCATTCTTATAACAAAACGTGCTTAAGTTTAAATTCCTGTGCAATGTGATTGGTTATAATCCTTTAAATTTGAGTGAAGCAGTTTGGACACAAGCGGTTAATTATTAAATACGTTTGACATCCGTTCGCGCCATATCGTGTCAATGACATTATAGGTTAGTGCGGTCTGTATTTGAATTTAGAATCGTTTTTTATTGGTTTTTGTTTTTTTTTCAAGCAAACGTATCTTGAAATTTTGTATATGCTAACTAAAGTAAAAAAAAAACCATATATTAACATCCAAATGTTGACTACACTTGTATAGTATTTTATGGTAAGAGCCTAGGAATCATTCAGCATATCGTTTATTGCAATATAATAATCCATTACTTGTTATATTTATTGCTTGGATGGGTGGATGAGCTCACGGCCCACCTTGTGTTAATTGTTTACCGGAGCCCATTGACATCTACAATGTAAATGCCGCCACCCACCTTGAGATATGAGTTCTAAGGTCTCAGCATACGACTGTTCCTCCCTTCAAACCGAAACGCATTACTGCTTCACGGCAGATATAGGCAGGGTGATGGAGCCTCCCTGTGTTGACTAACAAGATGTCCTACCACCAGTATTTGCGCAAATTATAATTTTGCGGGTTCGATTTTTATTACACGATGTTATTCCTTCTATTCCTTCACTGTGGAAGTCAATCGTGAACATTTGTTATGTACGTTTTTTATTAGAAAAAGCGGTACCAGCCTGCGAGATTCGAACTCGGTTGCATCGCTAGATGTGAATGCATCGGATGTCTTATCCTTTAGGCCACGACAACTTTCCCTATAGTTAACTTTTTACTATCCAAGAATGATAGGTAGATAATAATATAATGAAAAGGTTTTTTTTTTGTTATCACCCGCCCGACACTGAAACTTTAGATGAATGCGTGACAGATATAATTCAGCAATAAGTCGATTGGACCACACCGAGCGGGCTCACAATCTATACTTATAACCCTTACAAATTCGCAAATAAGAATTAGAGTTGACACTCTACCTCCTAACTCTAGGCCTAAAGCCAGTGCTAAATTAAGATCAGGATATCCTAAGCATTGCCGATGTTCACGAGTAACAGTAATCAATTAAGATCGGGTGGGTATATTAACAACTTAGCTTAAGAAACCTTTCCTTTAAAGCAACTATACTAGCTTGGCTAAAACAGAATATTAATAATGCTTACTCTCATTACAAATACAATAAGCCAAGAGTTGACATCCGAATCCATTAGAACGCTACAAAGAAATTAATTCAATTATAAAACGTCGTATAGATCAAATAAAAAATAAATTTAATAGAATTAATTAGATAACAAAAAGCTTCCATTGTAAAGTTCTAACGTCGAAAGTTCTGAGTTATTGTTGCTTGCACGTCAAGTTTTGTAGTATACTTAAAAAAATCAAATACTTTATCTCTTCTTTAACAGAATTAACGTTGCGTTCTGAAGAATTTTGACTATGACCCTGTCATCTCTATTTGAATATCACACCCTCGTTGAATATGCGTTCAATTACAGAGAAAAGCTTGATTCCAGAGAAAATATTTGCCATGTATTGCACAATCGGGTTCCTTCTTGGGAGCCTCCTTCCTCTGCTTTACCTAAGCCCAAAGATGTGTAATTTTTCAAACCTGTGAGAAACTATGAGATGGATCTAGCTGAAGTCAAGATTTGGCCTGTATCTTTGGCATTGCTGAAGTCTATGACAGCTGTGAACGCTCATCATATGAGGCGGTATGAGGATGGTTGTGTATGGATTTTGGGAGAAATAATAAACAACTGGTTTGAATACTTTTTTTTCTAATAAACGGACAGTAATTTCAATGTATCTATAATTAAAAACATAGTAGTGGAAATTTAATGACACGGATTTGAAAGCAAACAAGGAATAACCGTTCGCTTTGAAAATTTGTTATTTGTCATAACGGGACGTATTATGGTATTAGTCTGGATTTACACAAAAACTTGCGTCACAAAATCGTTGTAATTGTTAATTCAAATGCAGACTAACATTAAGATCACTGAAGGCTGAGTGAAAAAAGGGACACATGTCGCTTATAGACCGCAACGCAAGAGTACAAAAGGTACAGCTAAGCCACAGCCACTGACCAATGAAGTTTCTTCTCCGATAGCACTTTCACTGGTGGCACGACCCCTTGGGAGTCCACACGGATAGGTACCACCACCCCGCCTATTTCTGTCGTGAAGCAGTAATGTTTCGGTTTGAAGGGTGGGGTAGCCGTTGTAACTATACTGTGACCTTAGAACTTATATCTAAAGGTGGGTGGCGCATTTACCTTGAAGATGTCTATGGGCTCCGTAACCACTTAACACCAGGTGGGCTGTGAGATCGTCCACCCATCTAAGCAATAAAAAAAACTATCTAAGAAGGAGGTTAAAAGGTAGAAGATCTAATTTTTCAAATGGCGCTAGGAATTTTACGGAGTGGTGCTATGTTTTATCTGTATTTTATTTGTATACTGTTTAATATGTAATATTTATATGAAGATTCATAAAGGATTAGACGATGGCGACAGATTATGTTTCCACAATAAAAGCACGGAGCTTAAATACCCATTGATTTATGGTTTTGAAGCGAATAAAGCCATCGAGAATGTATGGGAGCAAATGAGAGCGTCTTTATGTTATTCAATGTATTTATGTAGAAAAGAACCAAGCCTGTTGAAAACTTCAACAGATTATGTATTAAATCATCCATTTATTCATAATGTCTTTTGGTCAAGACAATTTTAATGGTTGATCCTAAACTAAACTCATCACAATTTGTAAAATAATAAATAAACTAAAAGAAAAAGCCTTTTATTTCGTAGAAGTGACATAAAAAGTGACATAAAAACACAAATTAATGCAATTCTTAACTAATAAATAATGTATCTGTTGAATAATATTAGGTATTATTTCCCACTAGCAAGAACCCCTCCTCGGGTAAAGGCCTCCTCCAAGGATAGCTAATCTTCTCTGGATTGCGCAATTTTAATCCAATTTGTAGTTGCTACTTTTTTTATATCATCTTCCCATCTAGTACAAGGTCTTCCCCTCTTTCTTTTTCCTAGTGGACCCGTCCATATTGTTACCTTTTTTGTCCATCTCTGATCCTGAAGGCGTGCAGCATGTGCAGCCCATTGTCATTTTAAAGTTAAGGCTTGAACTAGTACATCAGTTGCTTTGCTAATTTTTCTGATTTTTGAGTGACGGATTTTCTGTATTTTCTTTAAATTTAGCGTTTTCATAATTCGAAATTACCTACGTAATGTACGAATAAAGTGTATTCATGAGTGTTCACATGGTTTACACTTTTGGGGTTCATGGGGTTCATGAGTGTTCACAAGGTTTGCTTTATTATATTAGGTAAAAAGTATTGAAGTTGTCGTGGCGTTAATTATCAGAGCAGCGTTCTGCTCTTATCGAGTGAGGCGATTGTACCGGTGTTCAAATTTCGCAAGCCGGTACCAGTTACATAAAAATATGCACACTTTATCTCTACTGATAGCTGTTATTTCTAAGGAAGAGAAACTTTGACGTTGGAGCTCAAGATATACAGCAATTTGGCATGATTCCTTTAGTTTTACTGGTGGTACTGGTGGTAGAAAGGACTTCTTGTGAGTTCGCACGGGTAAGTAGCACCGCTCTGCCTGTTTCAACCGTGAAGCAGTAATGCGTTTCGGCTTGAAGGGTGGGGCAGCCGCTGTAACTATACTTAGAACTCATATTTCAAGATGGGTGGCGGCATTTACGTTATATATGTCTATGGGATTCGGTAACCACTTAACGCCAAGTGGGTTGTGACGAGAAACCATAAAGCAATAAAAAAAATTAAAAAAATATTCATTGAACCAATCACCCAATCGTATTGGCAGTTTTTCTAATACAACAAAAAAATCAAACTTATCTATCCAGATAATACTGGACTCAGACAGCTGGGTCCAGCTCAGACACTCAAAACTTGAATCCAGAATTTAAAAATGATGATCAAGCTCAGCCAAGCAAAGAGAGGTCTCCTGAGCTCATAAGACGTACAATGTAAACTAATCATGGGTAGTTATATTTACAACGTATTTTGAGATCGTTTAAAAATCATCAGTTCCCTTTAAAACATATGACAGAAACAAGCCATAAATTCATTTGCGAAGGTGGGTGCATTAGTATTGTTGAACATCACAATAGGGTTTTGAATCAAAGCGTATAGTTGGGAGTAAAAATAAAATGGATACGCGGGTGATATATGCGGTCACCGGTGGTAGGGTTGTCAGAGACATTTATATATAATTTTTTTATAATAATATATGTTTCTAAGTATCTGCCTAAACCAAAAAAAAATAACTAAATAAACTGCCAAACCTATATACACTGCCATATCTGCTTGAAACGAATTTGAGCGATAATAAAATTTTGAATTTTAAATTCAAATTCAATTTCAAATTTATTATGTATATATGCTAGACATTAAGTAGTGACATGACTATAACTGGTATTGTTGATGTCTACGTGCATAGGTCATTTCATTCTTTACCATCGAAGTCCCATCTACTTGGTTTACTAATAAAATGTTGATATATCTATACCATGTAACAAAAATCAAATCCGCAAAATTATAATTTGGGTAATTACTGGTGGTGAAACCTCTTGTGACTCTGCATAGGTAGGTACTACCGCCCCACGTATTTCTACCGTGAAGCAGCAATGTGTTTCTGTTTGAAGGGTGGGGCAGCCGTTGTAACTATAATGAGACTTTAGAATTCTCAAGGTGGGTGGTGCATTTACGTTGTAGATGTCTATGGGCTCCACTGACTACTTAACACCAGGTGGGCTGTGAGCTCGTCCACCCATCTAAGCAAATATAAAAAAAAAACAATATACCAACATTTTACTACCTACTAATACTGATAATACATCCATATGTTGGGATAAAAAAGCTCTTTTCTGCCAAAAATAATGCCGTGTGAATTTGTGAATTTATCCGGCACCCCTATGTATTGTTGCGTAGGCGCGAACGCGTCCTGCGTCACCTGAATGGCGCACTCCGTATAAAACCAACCAACTAATAAGAATAATATAAACTAAAAACCAATGCAATTTAAATATAACTTTTTGATTGAGTTCGACGTGAAATATTATGGATATTCTTACTGTATCACTACTGGATCTAACGTCTCGTTATGTATTATAGATTGTTTCAAGATTAGTACGATCAGGCAGGTTATAATGGGAGGACTTAACAGACAAGTATGATGACACACAACACTGACCGGAACGTTAGCTTAAAGATCGAGTTTGCTGTGCTTTGGGTTCTGACAATTGAAATTAAATACATTACGGATAACAATATCTGCAAGCTAATGAAATAAATATAAAAATCACATACTTGGATTGTATGTTTGATTGTGGGCCGTCACATCAGAACCGCATCCCTTCTCATGAATTTGGTAATAGCAGGTTGAGGAATTTACAAGATATTTTTAATTATTATTTTTTCCTACCTAAGCTGGTAGCTTTGAGAGGCTATTCCAGCGTAACCTTAACTAGTAGGTCACGGGGCTCAAGCCTGACGACGTTGCTAACACGAACCCTAGCAAGAGCCGTGCTTCGCAGAATTTACCGCCGAATCGGAAACGCGACCCACTGAGAAGATCCGGCGAGAAACTCGGTGGACTGTGTCTGAGGGTTAATTTACTCGTCGAGCCCTTCGTGGCAAGCGACGGGTTCGACGAGAACGGTGACCGAAGTGTTTACAAGGCACTGAACAGCCATGTTCTCTGTGAGTTATATCAGCAAACTACAATCTATTTCATTTTTCTGACGTGAAGTGTACGTTCTGGTCAGAATTGTGTGAAATTCATTATAGAACACAAGTTAGCCCGCGGCATTCAAGTTGAGGTATCTATAGACTCCTGTAACCACTTAGCACCAGATAGACCGTAAGCTAGCTCATCTAGTGTAAATAAAAAACCGAAAAAACAACACGGCATAATAGTGTTGAGGTTGTAAATTACAGGAAATGTACTTAATTATACGATGCTAATTAAATCTATATGAATTATAAAATTTAGACGCATTCGGTTTAAATAGTCCAATAATTGATTTCTTAAATGTGAAATAATATGATATTCCACAACAACCATATTTTATTACGGATTCCAATTGCAGCTGCAGCCGCGGGGTGCCACTAGTATATCTTATACCTTTAAACCAGCAATTCTTGTAGCAACCAGCAATATATGTGTATATAATCTGCATCTCGGAAACGGCTCCAACGATTTTCATAAAATTTAGTATACAGGGGATTTTGGGGGCGATAAATCGATCTAGCTACGATTTATTTTCAAAAAAAGTTGTTTTATTCGTGTTTTCAATAATCAACTCTTCCCGGCATCTATTGGCGAATAATAATACTATTTTTCTTAATTGAGGGCAACTAACCGCTTTAAAGACAAAACAAGATGGCGTAATAAAAAAAAACTAGCAAAGCTCGGTCATCATCTAGTTCAAAAAATACTGCAGTTTTCAATTCCACAGCTTTGACAGTCAGGGTTCAATGACGTTTTAATCTTGCATCCTCATAGCTTAAACTTTCACTATATTCATTTAGAGTATATTTTCGACGCTAATAAACAATAAGACTAACTTAAACCTATACTCGAACTTTAAAAGTAGTGTAATCTATCACACGTTATTCATTAAGTAAGGTTTCATTGTATACTGTCTTTGTTTGTTTCTATATAAATAAAAAAGGACGACCGCATAATAAGTAGGTACTACAGTTACTCGATAGTAAAGCAGTCAGACACAGAATCTAAAAACTAAATTTATGAGTTTCGCTGTAACATTACACCGCTGAACATCGGGAAGATAGTGTACTTGTTATTTATATCTGTATTTCTGCTCCTTATCTTCGCTAATAAATAACCATGTACTGGCTTTTCCAAATTAAAAACACAAATCGCATGATGATACTATGATGTATCTGGATGTAGCAATCATTCTAAATTCGTGACAGAAAAATATAAGAGGGCAGTATAATGCAAATAGTGTATAGATTACAGAAGTCGAGATTGATGATTTACATTGTTTTGAATTTAGATATGTTTGGGACTGAGAAAAGGATAAGGTTTAGGACTCACTCTGTATTTCGTTGATGCACTATTCAATTTTCTCACTGACGAGAGTTCTATGTGCTGATTGATCAACAAATCACAATTTTATTGTTTTTGCACCGGCACCATGTTTTAGTTTTTTTTTTTACACACTTCGCGCCATTTACATACGCGCGTAGTTTTTCTTGTATTGTCAACAGATGGCGTGGATAGGGGATTGAGGAAGGAATAAGGAAAAGGAAGTCTCAACATACATAACGGACTACCATCGAGAACTCGTGGTAATCATAAAAATATTTACGTTTAAAGAAACACCTATTGTATCGAGTTTTGAATGGCTTTTTGTGTCGCGATGATTTATAGTTGATTTTTTATTAAAACTATTAATTAGAATTTTGATTGTGGACGACTTTTGTGGTCGAGTTTCTGTTTGAATGTTCCCTTGTTTGATATTCTTTGTGTTGAAACTTAACACGTCAGGTTCGACTTTAAATCTTTTAATAGAATAGACAGGGCATGGCATGGTGTTACAAGCCCGCCCTGATGGATATCGTCCTCTCTATTTCCGTCGCAAAGCGTTTGTAGATCCTTAAAAATGAGCAGTGGCATATCGTGTCTATGGACCCCACTAATCGCTTAAGTGGCCCGTAAGCTCGTCTCAATACCGGCCAAGCTTGATTGCTTGGTTGAACCAATTTCAGACAGAGCTTGAAAAAATTCATCATCTTATAAAATTTATGTTGCTAGGTTTTCAATGATAAATTTTACAAATAAGGCCTTCATTCTTAGTGACAGTTCTGGTCAAAGGTTGTGTCAATGTTGTTGGTATGGTATCTAAGCATTGGGGCGCGCTTGTGTGGATTGCTGCTTTTATTGCTTGTCTAAATCGCACCTCATGCAGAAGGGGGTCTTTTGGATTCTCGAACAAGGTACTCCCATAAAGCGATTAGAATCTGGTTGTCTATGGATTTAGTATTTTGAGGTACGTGCAAGCTATGGTGAGGTTAAGGCGTTGTCACACACGGCACAAGAGAATGAAATGTTATGTTTATTTGTTTGTTTAAATTCCATTCATATGGACTACTAGCCGTACTCGCCCGCTTCGCTGGGCATTTAAAATTAACATGATTATTTATTGTCATTGTCATTAGAGAGTCCAATACTCATATAAATATTAGCCTATCCATTAAGTACATGTATTTTCTACGTGGGTACCAAGTTTCAAGTCAATCAAATCAAATCAAATCAAATCACGGTGGTAACTATCTGTAATTACTTTAGTAATTAGGTAAATTTATAAATTTTCTAATTACTTCCTTCATCACGGAAGTCGTTTATGAGCTCACAGCCCACTTGGTGTTAAGTGGTTACTGGAGCCCATAGACATCTACAATGTAAATGCGCCACCCACCTTGAGATAAGTTCTAAAGTCTCAAGTATAGTTACAACGGCTGCCCCACCCTTCAAACCGAAACGCTTCACGGCAGAAATAGGCAGGGTGGTGATACCTATCCGTGTGGGCTCACAAGAGGTCCTACCACCAGCAAGGCGTCACAACGGTAGCTCGCTGGCACTAAGCACATAAAACTGTGACATTAATCTGAGACGAGTTTTTTTTCTAATTGTCACATTACGTATGTGGATAATGTTAGTAATTTTAACCGATTGCCACAGAAAGAGGTCAGTGTTATTTGTGGGTTTTTTTTTTTTTTTGTACGCTGTGCAGAGGGATGATGTACGTTGAAAATGAGGTTTGTCATTTTTTTTAATGTGGGATCGTGGCGAAGGAATTCCGCATTCGAATGCTTGTGGCGTCCTTGAAATAGGACAACAGATCCTGAGAACAGTTGAAGGTGGAGCATTCAATCCTTTTAGTGTTTGTCTAATGATTTAAATTCAACCATAATCGAATAAGGGTGGTGGTACCTACCCGCGCGGACTCACAAGAGGTCCTACCACCAGTAATAAATGTATCACATAGATGATATTATCAAATGCAAAACAGAGCTACTCGTGACCTGATGAAATGTGACTCATTAATTATCGGTCCGACGCCTGGCTCGTCTCACACCCATTAAGAACAATCTAATCTTGTTAATTTAATCCCACGCTGACGGAAGTCCGCCGTGTCTGCTTCGATGGAGGATGTTTTGGTTTACGAATTATTGCGGCGCCATCTCTGGCGTTGGGCAAACCGTTGCATCTTATCGCGAATGAGGGCCTGCTGGTATATAACTAGTCAGGTCATAAGTATTGTCACACAGTAAAAACTTTTCTTTTAGAATGCTGGCCACAAAAAAGTTTATTGAATTCGAATTTCGATTTGTTCATGAAAATAAAAATGTATACTTTTAGAATTTTACTCATTTTTAAATATGGAGGGGACGCTTAAAGAAGACCGTGTTGCAGTTATTGCGTTGCATCGTTGCGGTTACGCGCCAATTCAAATTTTTAACATACTGAAAATTTTGAATATAACCAAAAGATTCGTTTATCGTACCATCAAACGATACAATGAAGACTCTAGTGTAGATGACAGGTCAAGAAGTGGTCGCCCTCGGTCTGTTAGGACTCCAGCAGTGATAAAAGCTGTGAAGGCGCGAATTCAAAGAAATCCCAAACGTAAGCAGAAGCTGTTGGCCCTTCAGATGGGGTTAAGCAGAACCACGGTGAAAAGGGTGTTAAATGAAGACTTAGGGCTTCGGACATATCGATGAAAAACAGGACATCGTTTGAATACTCGTCTAATGGACCTGAGACTGAAGAGATGCCGCGCTTTGTTGAAGTGGTACGCGGGAAAAAAATATCGGGAAATTCTTTTTTCGGATGAAAAAATTTTTAACGTAGAAGAGAGCTACAACAAACAAAATGATAAGGTGTACGCACACAGTAGTGAAGAAGCGAGCAACCGTATTCCGCGTGTCCAACGAGGTCATTTTCTATCCTCGCTCATGGTATGGTTGGGAGGTTCTTATTGGGGCTTAACAGAGGTACATTTTTGTGAGAAAGGTGTAAAAACGAATGCAGTTGTGTATCAAAATACAGTCCTGACGAACCTTGTGGAACCTGATTCTCATACCATGTTCAATAATAGGCACTGGGTATTCCAACATGATTCGGCGCCAGCTCATAGAGCGAAGAGCACACATGACTGGCTGGCGGCGCGTGAAATCGACTTCATCCGGCACGAAGACTGGCCCTCCTCCAGTCCAGATTTGAATCCGTTAGATTACAAGATATGGCAACACTTGGAGAAAAAGGCGTGCTCAAAGCCTCATCCCAATTTGGAGTCACTCAAGACATCCTTGATTAAGGCAGCCGTCGATATTGACATGGACCTCGTTCGTGCTGCGATAGACGACTGGCCGCGCAGATTGAAGGCCTGTATTCAAAATCACGGAGGTCATTTTGAATAAACTTTAGTGTCATAAGAATCTATGTTTTGTTAAGTTCATTTTGGTATATGAATGGTTACATAATGAATAAACTTGTTTCAATTATTTTACATTAAACATGTGACAGAATTTATGACCTGACTAGGTACAACTTGCACTGGTTACCATTCTGCTTCATTTGAACTTGCCTACATACAGATTTTGTTATCTGTGGGCTTTGACGAAAACGACGATTAACTTCCACGGTGAAGGAATAACATCGTGTATTAAAAAACAAACCCGCAAAATTATAATTTGCGTAATCACTGGTGATAGGGCCTCTTGGGAGTCCGCACGGGTAGATACCACCACCCCTGCCTGTTTCCCCCGTGAAGCAGTAATGCGTTTCGGTTCGAAGGGTGGGGTAGCCGTTGTAACTATACTGAGACCTTAGAACTTGATCTCGAGGTGGGTGGCGTATTTACGTTGTAGATGTCTATGGGCTCCAGTAACCACTTATTTAAAAAAAAGGTGGCTTCAGGTGGGCTGTGAGCTCGTCCATCCATCTAAACAATAAAGAAAAACTCGCTAACACGACGGAGGTATTAAAAAAAAAAACCCTCTTCATCAAAGAGCTAAATCGTTACGTGAGTGCAAATGTTCTTTGTATAAAAAACGTTCAAAATCAATTATTTTGCACTTACAACATTTGTCTTTTCTACTATGGTATTTTAAAAAAAAAACAACATTTAAAAGTTCTCTATATGCAAAGTGAGTCTCTTAACGGACAACGCTCGACAGAAGGGGTTGTCTGAGACCAATTTCCTTGCGCTTGTAACGCCATTGTCACCTTAATGATGTTGTGTTAGCATACAATGCGATCGTGAATTGGGCTAGATGACCATATCATCACATACCGTGATAGAGGTATGAAGATATCACTCGATCCTTCAATGATGGGGCTGGGCTTATGAGAGTTATCTATTGAATTGGCTCCGAAACTACTGAACCGATTTAAAAAAATCTTTCACTGTTTGGAAGCTACACTATTTCAGAGTAGCATAGGCTATAATCTTTTTGAAAAAAATTAGGGATCCATATTAAACCTCCAATAATGTAACCTAAGGTGTAAAAAAATTACCTAAAATTTTCTTTACATCGTGTGCCCTGCGAAAACTATTGATGATAGAATAAAATAATGTACTACGGCTTTGTAGAACACATTATTATTTACAAAAAGTGTCGCAACAGCATATGTCTAACTATTATAGTTATGCCGCAATAAGTGTTTTTTTATTTAAAACAAATAAAATAACGTCAAATATCGTTGAAATTTTTCTTAAAGACCCGAGTGGAGTCGGAGCGGGCCGCTTGTCATCTATAAATGTCCGGTATGGAGGATCTTTCAAACTCATATTATGTTTGCTTTAAAAATACTAAACGGACTTTTGTCTGTTTTTCGGTGCTTTAATGAACCAATTCTATTGGGACAGCTTTGACTTTGTAGTTTAAGGGTTATTAAAAACATTAGACAGATTTGATAATCGACACTAATCTAATGAAAGACATACGCTTAGTATTGAATAAACCCGTTTAAATAAAAGTTACTAATCAAGAATTTTATAGCCAATTTTAATTTTATTTTATATTTATATATATCAGTCAAATAATATTTTACAGTTTTATTCACGAACTCAAACACTAATTGAAAATGTATTGGGTATAAGTTATCCTATGAATTACTTTTAATAGGTAAATAATTGAAAAGGTTACAGCGAAAATATCGCTAAGTAACTAAGAATTAGTACGAGTCGGTATCACTGCAGTGTCAATTATTTATTTTCACATCATACAGTGCTGAGAGGCATTTCTCTTTCTTTCAACTTTTGCGTTAGAAAGACACAGATTATCTTAGCGGATGCACAAAAACGTACTATGCAACCTTCACACATGCATTTACAATCTCGAACTTGCTTACCGTCCCGATAGTCACAGATCGCAACCAGCGTAACGATCAAACAAGCTGTCCACATTGAGCACTCGTGAACACACAACAAATTACTGAGCCAATTAATGTTAACGATAATGACGCGGCATTCGAGAGCAGCATCGAATTAATGGAGATAAATAAACGATGCTGTTTGCATCCCGACCCAATGATTCGATTTTAATAACCACCTCTGTTTTGTAATATCAAGCCGGAATAATTCCTCTCGAGTTGCTTCAATAGTTCATTTATAAAAACTAAGTTTACATGCTTGAGGGAATCGATATCATGATTACATCTCTAATGTGGAACGTATGGTTATCTCAAAAGAATCGAGGTATATTAAGAGACGGCGATAACATGATGAAATTCAAACAGAGGTGCAAGTATAAACGCTTCTAATCGTCCCTTTTTTTTCTACCTATGCTGATAGCCTTGAGAGGCTGTTTCAGCTTTTCCTTGATCTATAGTTAAGTTCACGGGGCTCAAACCGGGAGTGTTGCTAACACTGGCCCTAGCAAGAGCAGTGCTTCGCAGAGTCTACCACCGGATCGGAACCGCGACCAACTGAGAAGATCTGACAAGAAACTCAGTGGGCTAATTTATGGGTTAATTTACTCGTCGAGCCCTTCGTCGCAAGCGACAGGTTCGGTGAGGACGGTGACCGTCTTAACTCTGGTACCAACTCAGAATCCAATTTCACTGCTTATTCTGAAAAAAAACAGAAACTAAGCAAATTATTATCTTTACTCAACGTATATTGTGACGAAGGTTCCTAAATTAATTGCTATTATATAAATAACATTAGCACTTCATTAGAAATTCGTAATGTGAATAATATTTCAAGAAATAAAACTTGTTTGCTTATTGAAAAAAATTCACCATCATTAACTAGTTAAAGAATTAACACGTTTTTATATAATGTAAAGAATTATGAACGGAGTATTTAATATTGAGACATTACAATACTTTGACACTCTTGTAAGGTCAGCTATTATAGAAAGCTTACAAGATATTTACCAGATAGCCTTGCAAGCGTTTGGCAAATTTTTAACGACACTTTTTTACTGGTGGTAGGACCTCTTGTGAGTCCGCACGGGTGGGTACCAACACCCTGCCTTAATTCTGCCGTGAAGCAGTAATGCGTCTCGGTTTGAAGGATGGGGCAGCCGTTGTAACTGTTGTATACTGAGACCTTAGAACTTATATCTCAAGGTGGGTGGCGGCATTTACTTGGCATATGTCTATGGGCTCCGGTAACCACTTAACATCAGGTGGGCCGTGAGCTTGTCCACCCATCTAAGCAATAAATAAATAAAAAACCCGAACTCCGATCGTCTAGCGAAAGCATACGGTTGCTGATTTCCCCAAGCACTTCTGAAAAAACGTATCTTTGAGTATAGTATTCATATGTAACTGGCTCTTATTCTTAGATTGTATAAGAGTGTGGCCGGGTCATAGGATAATCTTTTTAGAATCTTGAGAGATGATCTAGATCTGCTGCAAGGTGAGTTGGATTCTTTATTAAATTTTTGTTGTTACAACAAATTGCTAACAATGCTTTTCATATGTATACTAGCGGTACGATTCAGTAGGCAGCTACGGGTGATTATCACAACACTGCTTATTTTAATCATTGCCTGCGATTTGGTAGGATAGCTCTTGATCGATTTAGACTTTGACTTCATGTGTCAAGGCTATGTATATCACAATAAGGCTTTAAGCTCTCCTTGTTAGTACATAGGCCTGTTTAACCCTTTCCTCTATTTAATAGTTAAAAAAAAATTCGTTAGGCGAGTAGTTATTGCGTTGTCTTAGTTAGTACGCTGGATAGCAGATGGCGTTAGAAGCGCACGCGCAAGAATTGCGTATAGTAAAACATGTATACTAGCGCCATCTATTGAAGAGTAGATGAAACTTAAATTTTGTTTTTGTATTTTTTCACCATTTTGTTGGCTTCAATTGCTAAGTTGCTAGTGACATTGGCTAAAATACTCCGGTATTCGAGTTTGGAATAGTCAGAGTATTTAATCAATAAATACATCCGATTTTTCTGTTCCTTATATTGCATAGATGTGATTGGGTTAACCGCCTTAATGGTTTCCAATGGTTATTACAACTCAAAGAGGTCAATGTAAGGGCCATCGCACACCTTGAGACATCAAGTGCAACACGGCATCACGCGTTGTGAGACGCCTTTTACGACACCAGACCTCCTAACGGGCAGAGGTGGGGTTGTGTTTTGGGCAACACCACACAGTCAAAATTTGTTATTCGCAGCCTGGGTGTAACTACGTTTTGGTTGTCTTGTAGTTGTAGCCGTACCACAGGAGATAATTTTAATTTGGGGCTTGAAGACAGAAAAATAACTGGCCCACAGCCTTGACCAGGTCCAATGAATTCTTCTCTCGGGATTCTCATGTCTTCCACCTCAAATATTTGTATTTTTTTTTTTAAGGCGAGCAGTCACCGTCATTCTATTACAACAATTATGTTAGAGGTTTACTGGTGGTAGGACCTCTTGTGAATCTGCGCGGGTAGGTACCACCACTCTGCCTATTTCTGAAGTGAAGAAGTAATGCGTTTCGGTTCGAAGGGTGGGGCAGCCGTTGTAACTATACTTGAGACCTTAGAACTTATATCTCAAGGTGGATGTCGCATTTACGTTGTAGATATCTATGGGCTCCAGTAACCACTTAACACCAGGTGGGCTGTGAGTTCGTTCACCTATCTCAGCAATAAAAAAACCTCTACACAGTTGCCTACCGTTGAAGAATTTCAGAAAACTTTTCCGGTGAAGGGTGGTTGCAAAAATAATAATAGGGGCGGTTGGAGCAAAGCTAAGTCTCTGAAAGCACGGTGGATGGCCACAGCAGCTGTAATCTGCCCCGGAGCGCTGTCATTAACAGATCTTCTCCCACAATTTCTCAGTGTACTCCTCATGTATATATTGCATAGTAAAAAACACAAGGATAACTACAGTCTTTCCCTGAGCCGCGAGCTTGCAAACCGGTTTAACAGCAGATGAGCCTTACGCTCGTTTCGTTTCCAGTGATAATAATAATAAAAAAACCACTTGGATCATCAGAATACAAAGATGTGAAGTATTATTGTGCAACTTGAATGTCAAAGAACTCCAACATTGACCTCCCTATCTAGCATCTAAAGTGGAAACGAGACGTGAAATCACATACAAACGTTTTGACATCAGTTAAAAATGATTCACAAATATTTATAAGGAAAACGAAATGTGTGTTGGTTTGTTCCAAGTCGTTACCAGTATTCCAGGATACTGGTGGTAGGATCTCTTGAGAGTCCGCGCGGGTAGGTACCACCACCCTGCCTATTTCTGACGTGAAGCAGTTATGAGTTTCGATTTGAAGGGTGGGGCAGCCGTTAAGCCGACCTTAGAACTTATATCTCAAGGTGGGTGGCGCATTTACGTTGTAGATGTCTATGGGCTCCAGTAACCACTTAACACCAGGTGGCCTGTGAGCTCGTCCATCCATCTAAGCAATAATTAAAAAAAACCTGTACTCCTACTTAAAAAGACTTTCTCTTCAAAAATGAAGTGAAAAATCTGTAGCCATTACAGACGCGTACCGCTAAAATCATTTTTTTTAATACCTTGCACTCAATGTAACACAATTCAAAACGAAGTGTCGCAAGGGGTCAATGTCCTCGAGGGAATACGAGGCGAGGAGGTAGTCAGCCAGCTCACTGCACATTGAATTGCGACTTCGCGTACTATTCACTACTAATCAGGTAGGTAGGCAGCGCCTTGGCTCTGCTCCTGGCATTGTTGAAGTCCATGGGCGATGGTAACCATTTACCATCAGGTGGGTCGTATGCTCGTCTGCCTACAAGGGCAATAAAAAAAAATATAACAATCATTGATGCGTTTAGTAAATCAATATTGTTTTCTGTTTGGGGATCCTTGAAGACATCACTGCGAGCAATAAGCAGCTTACGGTATGTTATTTTGTTTTATTGTTACTATTTATCTATCACCTTTTTACCATACAGTCTCTAGGGGATGTTTTTTTTTTTTGCTTTGTTGGGTGGACGATCTCACAGTCCACCTGGTGTTAAGTGGTTACTGGAGCCTATAGACAACTACAACGTAAATGCGTCACCCACTTTGAGATATAAGTTCTAAGGTCAGTGCTAGCAACACTTCCGGTTTGAGCCCCGTGAGCTCACCTACATGTTAGGGTGAAGCTGAAATAGCCTCTCAAGGCTATCTATCAGCATAGGTAGGAAAAAAACGTTGTTCAAGTGTAAGTGTAGCTTTTGACATTCACGAGTTGAATTATTAATATTGTTATGTTTGTAACCCTTATAATAATTGCAATTTTTCATCATTTTCACATGAAGTGAAGGAACTCTTCGCGTCCTTTATAGGTGATAATGACAATATAATGGTATTTAAGGCCAAAATATTGGATAAACATTTTTTGATTTTAGACTGAAGATGTCATTTTAAACTTAGGCTATCCTTACAACCAGAGATCTTCAACTAATATTGTAACACTATAATGAATTATGGTAGAACATGTAAAAGTTACGTAGACCTTAATAATATTGATATTAGGCAACATCGGTTGGATTTAGACCTAAACATATGGAGAGATAAACCCACGAACCGTTTGTAATTAGCCGTTCATTATAGACATTGACAATGCCAAATCGCTGCCTACAAATTGGGCCGTGAAATGTGACATCGATAGATGTCTCGTTGTTAACCGCAGATGCAATGTACATGCTTAGAGAATACATCCCAAAAAAATCGTCAAGCTAAGTCACGGGCAGTATCATAGTGGAGCAATAAAAATTATAGCTTTAAAATCTCCCACGAACGTACAAAATAATCACAATTCTACAGAATCCTGCACGGGCTCATCTCGTGTGATCGTTATCAGCTGCGCCTGCGAAGCCTTCCACTATCAGATCGATGGAGGCGGAGCCAACATCCGTGCATCCCTTTCCAACTCAAGCAATTACAAGGCTGTTGAGTCTTGTCAGAGAGTGACAGACCGAGTCACGCCCGATCGATTCGCTTATCAAAAATAATAAAATTACGTTTATTTTATTTAAAATTGTCAAGTTTGACTTAAAAGAAGTATCGTAAATAACGTGTTGCCTTTTGGAATTTTAAGTGAGAATCAGGTGAGTTTAAGATTTAGGATTTCAACCAGCGCAGAGATCTACGGCAATGTTAAGGTCACCGAAATGCTTGCAAATTACCTCGCCGAAGATATCTTTAATCTGCCATATTAATTTCATCAGGCCTCAAAACCGTATTTGTCTTTGAAGCCAGAAAATCTTACGTGTTTATCAGCCAATAAACAGTTTAGAACTATAAAAAATAGTGCCTTAACCTTTTTCTTCAGTTTGACAAACGATTTTCTTTATTTACATTTGATACTTACTAAACGAAAATTAGTTGATTTATTTATTTTTTATTTATGTAATGTACCAAAATATAGGTGAGGCACAATACTAGGATTATAATTTAGATTACAATAAAGCTAATCTTCTTCTGAGTCGGTCTCTTCACTACTGAAGGTCGTGTCTAATCTAAAATGTGGACTAATAAGTAATTTTAATTTGTAATATTTTTAATATAGCTAATAAGTAATTATAATTTGACGTAAACTATTATTTTAACTAATGTCTAAGAATATGGTGGGTGGCGCTTTTACGTTGTAGATATCTATGGGCCCAAGTTACCACTTAACGCCAGGTGGGCTGTGAGCTCGTCCACCCATCTAAGCAATAAAAAAAAAGTCCACTGACCTTATTTAGTTTCTATTAAGGCTTTCATTTCAGTAACTTTGTTCATGTGTTCTTTAGTTAAATCACTATCACTGTAACACTGTTTTGAATTAACACTACACTAACACAAAAGGGTTAGTCGTCTTGAGTCTTCATACTAAGTCTGCGTTGTTGAGGAGAACTCCACATTGACATGATGGTCATCATGATTATAAGTATTTTGAAAAAAAAAGGGGTTCATGTACTTATGTACGCGCTTAAGAAGTTATGCTTTATTTTTATGAAATTTATTTCTTTTTTTTAAATTAAATTATAATCAATTTGAAAAAAATCGATTAAACAACATCCTCAAACACGCATATTGGACATCCCTTTTCTTGACATCGTATAAATTCGGTGATTCTCGATACGGTTCGGAAAGTTCACCTGCGGCTATATTCAGACTCGCCAAGTTACGTCGGTCGTATTGTAATGAGCGATTTAATGGGCAACTTCATTCTGTTAATTTTGTGTCACGGTGCGCGCGCATCGTAAAATTTCACTCTCATCAATTTTTCATAAAGCGCCTAAAGAAGTATAGCTTCAAAAATATCTAAAATTTGATATTATGATTATGGTTGAATTTAAATCATTAGACAAACACTAGGAGGATTGAATGTTCCACCTTCATTTGTTCTCAGGATCGGTTCTCCTATATCAAGGATGCCACAAGTATCCGAATGCGGCTCATCATCATCATCATCATCATCAATAGGCCACAGTCGTCCACTGCTGGACATAGGCCTCTCCCAATCTACACCACTGAGCCCGGTCTGCGGCTCTCCTCATCCACTTCTTGCCGGCCACCGTGCAGAGGTCATCGCACAATCTAGCCAGGGGGCGTCCCACGTTACGTCTTCCGATGCGCTTTCTCCACTCGAGAACCGGTCTGCTCTAGCGATCGTCAGTCTTACGGCATATATGGCCAGCCCACTGGCACTTCAGCTTGCTGACTCTTTGAGCTATGTCGATGACTTTAGTTCTCTGTCGAATAATCTCATTTCGGATTTTATCCTTCAGAGAAACTCCGAGCATGGCTCTTTCCATGGCTCGCTGAGCGACTTTGAGCTGACGGACCAACCGTACTGTGAGTGTCCATGTTTCGGCTCCGTAAGTCATTACCGGTAGGACGCACTGGTTAAAAACTTTCGTTTGCAGGCACTGTGGGATGTGCAATGAAAAGACTCCACGCAGTTTGCCAAACGCCGCCCAGCCCAGTTGGTCTTGACTTCCCTCTCCAAGCTGTGTTTACCCATCTGCAGCGTCTGCCCGAGGTATAAATATTCATCAACAGGTATAAATGTTCAGCATCTGCTGCAGATCTTGCAACGATCATATTAATGATCAATTTATTTGCCACGATTACATATAAAAAAAATAATGACAAACTTCATTTTCAACGTCCATCATCCCTCTGCACAGCGTACAAAAAACACACAAATAACACTGACCTCTTTCTGTCGCAATCGGTTAAAATGACTAACATTATCCACATACGTACTATGAATGTGACAATTATAAAGATCCCGTCTCAGATGAATGTTACAGTTTTATGTGCTTAGTGCCACCGGTGTGACGTCATACTTTTTATTAGTTTACACTGGCAGACTTAAGATCAGGAGCATACTGTCTGTTGCTCTGTTGCAGGAATGTATCAGTCTATGAACTTTGTACATGGCTTCGGAAACCAGCCGTAAGGCTGTGAGCGAAATCAAATAACAATTCTATTAGATGGCGTAACAATGTCACTTAGTGGCTTAAGCATAACACTAACTATACTGAGGCCTTAGAACTCATATCACAAGGTGGGCTCCGGTAACCACTTAACAACAGGTGGGCAGTGAGCTCGTCCACCCATTTAAGCAATAAAAAAAAATTTGGGGAATAGAAACGGATTAAACTAGGAACCTGCTTATTTTTTTGTCGGTTACATTCATGAACAGATTTCATGTTCTATGTCGACGATTTATAAAATAAAAAAAAGCTCTCCTGGATACCGTTCAATCATTATTTGGTCTCGGCATGTAATTACTTGGGCATGCATCGGGTGGTGGTGCCTCGGGCGTCACGCTTTGTTGGTGATGTTTCGGTAAAACAAAAAAAAAGGACAGTTTTAATTGCGGCTAATTTTGTTTTATAATTTTTTGGAACGTTTTTTTTTATTTGAAAAAAAAAAGTAGTTTTTTTGTGATTCTTTACAACAATCGGTTATCACTGAATAGCTTAATCTGGTGCGGGAAAGCTTTTGGCTTTAAGCAAACAATGAAATTGAGGAATTGACTGCATGTCTCAATGCGCGATGTAAGCATTCAAGACATAAGGTCTATGAATTCTAGTAATCACTGTCCTAAAAGCCGGTTGCTATCTGACATGTGCTAGCCTAAATTTTCTTCTTTGACAGAATAAGTTGCAATATGTGAAGCAAAGAACTTTGAATGTCTTTTGGTCCATCAACTAATAGACTATAAGTTTCTACATTTTCTACGTCTTTCTAAAGCAAAGTCTGCTGCTTGCAACCAAACAAAAAGAACAATCCAGCGAATTTTGAGCATTTTGAATTGTTTTACCTGGGGTTTAAAGTACAATAGCTAGTCAGAGAAATGACCCTATAGACCCTTGAGGTGATGAAGAAGATGAAGTTTTCACTATTCGCCCTCTTTTTGTAGAGTCTAAGGAAACTCCCTTTAACATGTTCGCATCAAAAAACGTAAAACAAAACCGAATTCGATGATGAGAATCGTTCGACATAATGTCGCCGGTGGCTCGTAATGTCGCCGGCTCTACGCGGGTACCGACCGACAAATCCGATAATGTTTGGCGTACAAAGTTGCCAGCGATTACCGCAGCGAAAAACCCATTTTGCCGCTCGATATACCAGCCGTATCAAGATGAGAGCAATTAAAGGTCGGGCGTTTAGGGAACACGAAAGGAATGCTCATAGATGTGGTGGTTTCTCGCTATCAGGTTTCTTTAAGCAGACGTTCAAATACTTACGATTACGTATTATTTGGGCTTAATAATTTATTACAACTTTTGAAGCACAGCCATACAAAATAATCGGTAAGTCTTCTTCAAATTCGGAACTAGTCGATTACTTGATTGCATTGTAACGACAGACTATTTAATATTCAATCTCACGCTTGCATCATTCTACACTGACGTAGCTTCGATAATATGTGAACTCTTGAATGTGCCTAATCCTTTATCTCTATGCCTTAGTTAAGTCTAGATTTGACAAATACATGCCGCATCTATTTTTTCTTACATCACGGAATGAAACCGAATTGCGCATAGCGTTTTTACGGCATTCGGCGGAACCGTATGACTAGACGCGTCGGATCATTAATCCTCGTGTTTCAGATGTGAGCGGAGAGGTAAAAATTACGCTCTCGGATACAGGCGGAACGTGAACCGATTAAAATCTGTGTTTTATTTAAAGTAATGCGTCTTCGAAGAACATAGAACTGAATGCAGAGTTTAAATTTAAAATATCGTTCTTCATCAAACGAATAAATATTAACTTTCTTTTAAATTCAATTTTAAGTCTCATAAACGTAAGGTATGTTTCAGCCTGTTCTTTTTGCATATAGGCCTTATCCAGAGTTGACTTTTTCCCTAGTTAATCGCTGGCAGCTTGTGAAGCTATTGCAGCTACGCACGGCTTGGTAGATGAACCCACGGATCTCAACTTAGGAGGACTTGCTAATACTAGCCCTAGCTAGTGTTCTACTGTACTAGCAAGTGTTCTTGCACTGAGCAAGTGTAGTAACTATAGATCGCGGTAACCCTTTATGCCACCCAGGTTCTGGCCTCGCGTGAATTAGACGCTTGGGCGAGAGTGCTGGGGGGGAGTCGTTTAGTTGATACGACCCTAAATTCCATTCCTAGGGCCCGCAGTCCACTCCCAACGTCTAGGGACCGTCCAGTCCGACATATTTTTAAGATGCGGGGACATTGCAGGGGGTTCGGCCCCCCGTCCAAAAAAAAAGGTACATACATCTCATAATCCAAGCAACGGATGTTTCAAGATGCTTTTGCCACCAAAATGTCGTAATAACAATTGACAAGCCTATCTTTAATTATTAACCATCAAAGCTCTGTAATTAGTTCAGTCTACCCCAATATTCATAGCAATCGCTTCGAGCAACAAAATCTAAAGCTTCGTTTATCGGAAACAAAAAAAAGCTACAATTAAATGAGCATTAGTGTTTTAGTCAACAAACTCATTTATAATCAACTTAATGGTAAACGAGATAAGAACTATTTCTCCCGTATATGAGGTTATAACTAATTTGAGATTATCAAGATTATTTGTTATTGAAATATAGTTCTTAACGTGACAGAATATGGTGCAAATAAATGAACAAGATTTTAATTATTGTGGCTTATGTATGTGTTGCTTTGGAATGGATTTTTATTGTAAGCTAGCTGACCCGGCATACTTCGTAGAGCCTCAATCGATAAATATGAGACCTAAACTTTTGTATAAAATAAACTTAAAACAAACAAAAGGAATCTGTGCGACTGGGGGGACATCAAAGGAAAAACAAAATTGTTATTTTTATTTAATTCCGAGCATTTTCATATTTATCTACCTTTTAAACCTCTGAACTTCCACAAATAATTCAAGACCAAAATCAGCCAAATCGGTCCAGCCGTTCTCGAGTTTTAGCGAGAGTAACGAACAGCAATTCATTTTTATATAATTTTTTTTTTTTTTTTTTATTGCCTTTGTAGGCAGACGGGCATACGGCCCACCTGATGGTGAGTGGTTACCGTCGCCCATGGACTTCAGCAATGCAAGGGGCAGAGCCAAGCCGCTGCCTACCGCTTAATACTCTCCACAAGCCTCGTTTGAAGAAGGACATGTCATAGCGCTCGGGAAACACCGTAGAGGGGAGCTCATTCCATAGCCGGATGGTACGTGGCAAAAAAGATCTCTGGAAACGCACTGTGGATGACCGCAGCGGCTCCAGGTAGTATGGATGAACTCTACTCCGGTGGCGGGCGGTGCGATGGTAAAAACGAGATGCTGGTATCATCTCGAACAATTCCTCAGAGCACTCCCCATGGAACATACGGTATAAAATACAGAGGGAACCGAAGTCCCTCCGCAGACCCAGAGGCTCCAAACGATCCGAGAGAATGGGATTATCGACAATCCGAACGGCCCTCCTCTGTATGGAGTCAAATGGAAGAAGCTGGTATTTGGGAGCCCCGGCCCAGAGGTGGGAGCAGCACTCCATGCGAGGCCGGACTTGTGCTTTATAAAGCAAAAGTCTTTGTCCAGGCGTGAAGCACCGCTTCGCTCTGTTGAGGACTCCCAGCATTTTGGACGCCAACTTGGCTTTGCCTTCCAAATGACTCCGAAACTGGACATCGCTCGAAATGTCGACCCCAAGTATCCCGATACTCTCGGAAGGTTGCAGGGATACTCCTTGGAATTGCGGCGCCATGACAAAGGGGTCCTTCTTCGCAGTGAACGCGCAAACTTGTGTCTTTATCGGGTTGAATTGAACCAAGTTCAATTCACCCCATTCGAAGACTCGCCCCAGAGAGTTCTCCACTTCAGACACAAGTTTTGATCGTCTCTCTTGCACCGCGCTCCGAGAAAGACTCTGATGGCCGATATATCGCGCATCCCCCGTGCTGTCATCCGCATAGCAATGCATGCCATCAATAGACAGCATGTCATTGATATACAGGATGAAAAGCGTGGGGGAGAGCACCGAACCCTGTGGAACGCCAGCGTTAATGGTCATGGTATCAGAACAGTCACCGTCTACAACGACCGTGATGCTCCGCCCATCCAAAAAGCTAGCGATCCACTTGCAGAGACCCTCTGGGATTCCGTAAGATGGTAGCTTCGATAGAAGTGCCCTATGCCAGACCCTGTCGAAGGCCTTCGCGATATCAAGGCTCACAGCAAGAGCCTCGCCCTTGCTCTCCAAGGCTTCAGCCCACCTGTGAGTAAGGTATACAAGAAGATCACCAGCTGAGCGACCGTGACGGAAACCGTACTGTCGGTCACTGATCAGCTGGCGATCCTCAAGATACTTCAGGAGTTGTGTATTTATTATTCGCTCCATCACCTTGGAAAGCAAGGAAGTTATCGCGATAGGCCTGTAGCTCGATGGGTCCGACCGGTCACCCTTCTTGGGGATAGGGTGGACGTGGGCGGTCTTCCATGAAGACGGAACCCTGTTAGTGCAATAAGAGAGGCGATACAAACGCGTTAGCGCAGGTGTCAGCTCAGGGGCGCACGTTTTCAAAACCACTGCGGGGATGCCGTCTGGCCCACTCGACTTATGGACGTCCAGGAGTCGGAGCTCCCGCCTGACTGCACACTGTGTGAAGCAGATATCCGGCAGGGAGCTATCACACCGGGGGATGTTCTCTTTCGCGCTGTGGGCCAGATTGTCATCGGACTTGCGCAGTGGTGGGAGACTTGACCTGCAAAAGTTTCCTTCTGCAGCTTTGGCGAGCGACCAAAAAGCACGGCTCCCGGAGGGATAGCTCTTCAATCGCTCGCCAACTCTAGCGACGTGCTCCGACTTTGCCTTGGCAATTACCTTCTTGTAGGACCTGGAAGCGGCGTTATATTTCCGCCTTTCCCCTGAGATGTTAGGATCCCGACGTCTCCTGGCATTATCCCATGCCACGTATGCGGACCGTTTGAGGTGTGCAGCATCCCTGCTGGCATTGTTATACCAGGGTCTGCTGCGACCCCCAACGGGCACTTTAGAGGAGGGAATAAACAATTCCATCCCCTGGAGCACCACGTCTTTAAGACGGTCCGCACAGACGTCAGGATCAGCAGAGGAAAAGCAGAACCGCCCCCATGGGTAGGATGCGTAAAATATGTAGATTAGATATGTAGATTAGAATATGTAGATTATGCCTAATTATTAATTTAAATGGTGTTAAAGTACACTTTTAATTAGATGCTAATAGTGCGCGAGACCTCATCCTTCATCTCTTGCACTTTAACTCATCAACTGGGGTTTTATGTGCTTTTGTTTACTCTTGTGAGTCCGCACGTGTGGGTACCACCACCTCGCCCATTTCTGCCGTGAAGCAGTAATGCGTTTCGGTCTGAAGGGTGGGGCAGCCGTTGTAACTATACTTGAGACCTTAGATGGGTGGCGCATTTACGTTGTAAATCAACCCATGTAAACAATAAAAAATAAATCAAAAATAAAAACATATGTCTATCTGTTTTTCGTATTTATTATAATTATTATAGTTATAGCGTTTAAATAGAATCATTAAACAGATTGACTAATAAAGAATCGCTCTCATTTACTACCTTTCGACACTGAGACTGCTAGGACTAAGACACACGCATCATACCACAAGACCGTGAGAGTTAATAAATATAAAATTCCCATTTAAAAAAAAAAATCTCAAGGTAATTAGCGGCACTTATACTATCTGGTCATCACTACTATCTGTGAATTCTGGTAACCACTTAACATCAAGTGGATCCTGAACGCGTCCTACTAGAGTCATAAAATATTAAATAAATTTATGTTTTACAGCAACATTACATTGTAACCTGAACGATCAAAATCTACTGCTGAAACTTTAGAATTTAAGATAGATCGAACTCTCTTCGAACTATGTTGAATCCACTTTATTCCCGATGTGAGTTAAATTAAGATTTATGAACCGTTTGCATCCACTAAATATTTGTGTGCAAGTAACTAAACATTGGAGGTGACAGTGGAAAAAATATTATTTCTTATTACATACTGGCTGACCCGGCTGACTTCGTAGTGCCTCAATCCATAAATAAAAGACCTAAACTTTTGTATAAAATAAACTTAAAATAAACAAAAGGAATCCGTCCGACGGGGGACACATCAAAGGAAAAACAAAATTGTTATTTTTATTTAATTCCGAGCATTTTCATATTTATCTACCTTTTAAACCTTCTCTGGACTTCCACATATAATTCAAGACCAAAATTAGCCAAATTTGTCCAGCCGTTCTCGAGTTTTAGCGAGACTAACGAACAGCAATTCGTTTATATATATATATTATATATAGATTAGTTACCCAAAGACTTTAAGCGGTGGAAGGAGCTTACTGCTAACATCCTTCAAATTAGCATTGTGGTAAAATATAGTATTACTTGATATTTAAGAATGAACGCCCATCTTTCTATACTCTAAACGTTTTCCTAACAAGGTCGCCTTAAGCATATCGCTCAAAATTGCAAAGATATTTGTAAATTATTATTTTTCACATGGACAGTGGTGACTTTAAGCTCTTCGCAGTTTTCATAGGCTCACCTATGCTAATATTGTGAATATAAAACTTTGACCAGCACATTTTCACGCCCAAATCACTACACTAACTTAGAATTAGAACACCGAATTAAGTAGTTTGAATTTTGAGAAATAATATGCCTCGGTAGCGTAGTTGTGATTGGTAAGTAAGCTAGCATAATATATAAAGTTTAATTTCCTGTCGCAAATTGGAAGTTACTCTTTGAAAGTTTAAGATCTTTTCTGAGCACTAAACTAAAAACTGGAATAATGGTTTGTATCAAAGAGCTTTTGACTGGTTTGTGCTCATCATACGATTTAGTCCATGAGCTAAGTCTAGTTAGAGGGGAAATTAAATCATCAAGTAACAAGTAACTGAGCCCCATTCAAACACGCCTTTAAATATGTCGCTTCCCACCTGTTGGTAAGTGCTGTAGACACATGTACTTTACAGGTTGACATGGAGCCCCCTTGAGAGTAAGTCGGGAACTTGCAACTAATTATTTAAACTGTCATTGGTATTCGAACGCTACTATCAGATCTTGTTTAGTTAAAACGTGTTTAGTTAATGTCAGTAAATAGTGGTTTATCATTGTACCTATAGATATTTAGTTCAATCATCGTTCAATTAATTTTCAATCATCAGCATCATCTCAGCCTTTCCACTGCCCACTGCTGCACCTCTTCCAACTGATCTCCAGTGCGGCCGATTCAATACCATTATTCAATACAATATTCAACGTGACCCAGCGATTGTCACTAGGTCGTGGGTCTATCTGGTAGGTGGTTGTCCCACGCTGCGCTTGCCAGTACGTGGTCTTCACTCGAGGATATTTCTGCCCCATCGGCCGTCCGATCTTTGCGCTATGTGACCTGCCCACTGCCACTTCAGCTTGCTAACCCTATGGGCTGTGTCAGCAACTTTGGTTCTTCTACGGATCTCCTCATTTTTGATTCGGCTTCGTTGAGAAATACCAAGCATAGCTCTCTGCATAGCTCACGCGACACTAAGCTTCCTTACAAGATTGTCAATGATGTCAAATAATTAACGTGGAAGTAAACTGTAAAAGTAGTTTGAGTGTGAGTGCAGTTTAGCGTACTATTGGCGGTAAGAGTTACATAAATTAGGCACTAATTTCGTTTTGTTTATCTTGTAGTTTTCGATAGGATAGCCATTTTGCTGAACTGTCTCTGTGTCTGTATTTTTCTAGCTTAATTTTCATGTTATTGTCTCAGTATGAGGCGACATCGAAATTATTTGCGCGAAATTTTTTAGCAATTAAAATTTCGAGAAGTGTTCCGGTGAAAAAAAAAACAGCTAAACTTTCCTTTTAAGACTCTCGTCTATAGCTCGTCTCGGGCGAAACTTCCAAACATCCCCTAAACGAGGTAACGCGAGAAACAAAAAAATGTTATCAACAAAACGTTGAACCGAAAAATATTTGTAATATTTGACGAACTCGAACCGCGGGCAATGTTTTTGAATTACGTTCAAAAACAGCAAAAAAAAAAACGGGGATTTTCGGTGGTCTCTCTTTTTTCCGACTGCGGTCTTTTTGAGAAAGAAAATTTTTTTTTTGCGTGCTCGCGTAAACTTTTTGCGGCGGAAAGGAGCTTTGTGCCAACTCTTTTTTGTTTGTTGAAAAACACGTAATTTTTTCGTTTTGTTGTTTAATAAATGTGTCGAATGTGTTAGAATTAATGTTTCGGAAAAGCTCTTTTTTTAAGCTTTTTCGTGTTTAATTATACGAGTGGACATCTCCAGTGGTCTCCTGAAATTAATATTCTATTGTTTGACGATACTAAAAGAATGTTATGTGACCGAGTCCAAATATTATATCGTAAGGACAAGCTTGATTGTAAGCGATTGTTCATGAATCTCAGTAATGCCATGGGCACATCCAACCTAGCGCTTCTTTTTAAACCTCACTCAAAGATGGAAATGTCATGACGGTCAGGAGACAGAGACGAGGAGTTTGCTCCAGACTCGGATGGTAAGCGGTTTGGGTGAGCGCTGTGATTTCAGGTTTTATAAATGCGGTATACTCCAAGGCGGGTTGTACTTTAGAAAAGATGACGACGTTTCCCAAAGCTAACTGCGATCCCAAAAAAAATGACATCATTTTCTGTCTTTGTTTCATTGGAGACCCGATGAGCTTACATTCTAATAATTTTTTAGATCACAGTTTACGCATGTTAAGACGTATTGTACGCTCGCAGACATCACTGTCCGGTCCTGCCCTGTTCTATTTTGAAGAGCGGGATAGTCGTTACATAATCAAATTAGAATTAAACCAGAAGTCTCGAGTGGTATTCACGTTCAGAAAATTTCTAAAAAAATTAAAAAAAAATCCCACCTATGCTGATAGCCTTGAGAGGCTATATCAGCGTTACCCTAGCGTGTAGGTGAGCTCTTGGGGCTAAAACCGAAGGTGTTGCTAACACTGGCCCTAGCAAGAACAGTACTTCGCAGAATCTACCACCGGATCGAAAAACGCAACCCACTGAGAAGATCCGGCGAGAAAGTCAGTGGGCTATGTCTGTTGGTTAATTTACTCGCCGAGCCCTTCGTCGCTAGCAACGAGTTCGGCAAGGAGGGTGACCGGTGCTTGAGGTACCTAAAAGCACCGAAATTTCTAAGGCTCCGGACACCAATTACGTTACATAATAAATGCATCGTAGTTGTTGCTCTTACTTCCTCGTCATCCGTCTAGCATCCTCATCTTCATCCACCTCACCCACTCTACCTTCCATTTGAAGGCCTGTTGAAGTAATCACGGGTTCCGTTCTCAAGGACCAGCCGGTGCAGCTTAATCTAATTTATTAATGTTGGTTAAAAAACCCGTTAAAAAACCGTCTATAACATTGCAATGGCAGAGTCTATGGCATTGCAACGTCGCCATCGCGCCGCACCCTCCTGGAGACGAGGCATTGACATCTCCGTGCTATTATCATATCTGTCTTATTCAAATTCCACTTAGTAAAACACCTAATAAGATTTAGCTTAAGGTGAAATAAAGATGTATACACACCATTAGAAACTTTAAATTATAATATATATTTTTATTATAAGACGTATTAGGATACATAAGTGTGATAAAATTAATAAACTGTATACCGTTTCGTGTTTATATAAATCAAATTAAATCTTTTGCAAATCATTAAACACGTCCTCAACGCTTACGGATGCAAAATACCATATTTTAGGAACTATTAGTTTGTGAGTTGAACGGTGAATGTAAAACATCATAGATAATGTTCTCAGCAGTTCGATGTGATTTTGATAAGAGTCATTTATCATTTATTTAAAAATGAACAACGATTATTAGTTCAAAGTATAGTACGTATAGTTTTGGGTTACATAAAATGTATACTATAATAGCCTCTTTCGTCTGAGATCGAAATATATTCGGGTTTCAGAATTCTTCAACAAGTTTTCCGAAAGTTTGTGTTTCTTCCAAGAGAAGACTACCAAGAAGAAACATTTTAAAGTTTCATTTGACGAAAGCTCTTATGGAAGGTTATCACAGCGCTCGGAAAGCTCAGGTCCGGAATGTCTCAACTCTGGTCAAATGACCTCCGATTGCATCGGGAACGTATAGCACTTTTTTTGGATTAAGATGAATGCTTCTATAACGGACTGAGCTATTATAGTACGGCAATACAATAAATTATTCTCTGCAATAACGACATAATATTATTAAATAATATTGCAGTCTTATTAAGTAAATCCTAATCGAATTTATGTACACGGCCTTAGCAGCGGTAAGGGGGCGCCAACTATATTCGCAGTCTTACAATGGCGATCCTAATTTGAATACCGTGCTTATGGGACAATCGGAATAAAAAATATGAAACAATAACTGCCGCTCCATCAGGCCATGGTTGCCATGGATCATTATCTTTACGAGGTTTTTGGAAAATGTGCTATTTTAGAATCCATTGTCCGAGTTTGCGTTGATATATTCTTAGTGACATTATTACGAACATGTCGTTATCATGATGAAATAGTTTTATTAGCAGACATACCACTTAAAAGCGAATGTCTGTGCTTAGTTATCGAAAAGAAAATACCGTCACCTACAATTTTGAGTTAAAAATAATGACGGTTTGTAAGGTAGCACATCCTTTACCCTAGTGCAATCGAGCAACTTCGCGTATAAACGAGACTGTCTACGGTCTGTTACCAAAAAATCCTGGGTTACTTTGGACGCATTGCTCGGTGGCAATCCGAAAACCTTGAAAAATTGGTCGTGGTGGGTAGAAGGGAAAATACCCCCCGGCCGGTCACCAAGCCGTTGGTCAGATCAGATAGACTCTCTGTGACGACCTCCCTGAGGGAAGCCGAAAACTGAAAGAAATGGAAGCTGATGGTAGAAAGAGACACGAAGGCCTTTCAATTCAACCTCAGCAATGAAGTAAACGACTAAGAAGAAGAATGAAATTGATCTGCGACACAGTGTCTAGAGGTAAATAATAGAATTACTCTTCTACTGACGGTGGCTCCGGTAATCGATTAGGGTTATACTGCATGTCAGAAAATATACCTAATTCTCCAAGAAATATCTATTACGATAACAATAATCTTTTATATTTTTTCATTAATGAAATTAAATGTTAATGGCAACCCTAGATCGTTGGTAATAAACAACATACCGGACAAATATGAAAATAAGTCCTACCACACAGGTATTGGCATTCGCACAACTCATTTGCCTACCGCTCGAGTATAATCGCCAACGAAATTGTTACAAATTGATTTAATAAAAATGTCGAAATTAAGGAAATTAAACAAAAATTTAAAACTTCAATCTAAAGTTTTTGTTGTCTGCTGATCCGGCTGAGTATAAGGCCAAACTAATTAAATTATTACCATCGGTCTTGAAATACCTCTAAATTACGTTGAAAGATTCCGTTACATAGATAAATAGGGTAAGTTAAAAAAAGGTGTTAATATAATTTAATTTTTGTATACTCTCAATGATATTAATTACTCCTTAATGATGGCATGGTTTCTGGACTTATATCAGACGCGTGTTAAATTGCAAAAATTATTATCTATCTCCGTGATTTAAACAACGACAGTAGTATAGTGCAGGCTCGATTTTTTTTTCTTAATTGCCCTTGTTCGCAGATGAACATACGGCCCACCTGATGGTGAGTGATTACCGTCGCCCATGGACTTTAGCAATGCCAGGGGCAGAGCCAAGCCTCTGCCCACCGCTTAATACTCTCCACAAGCCTCGTTTGAAGAAGGACATGTCATAGCGCTCGGGAAACACCTTCTGATACACCGGAATTTTATCTCTTAGGCCACGACGAACCCTAAGGAGTGCATAACACCACACATGCTGGGTGAACATCGTCGACCAGAGACACTAGAAGCTCTAAGCTATTGAAATGAAAAAATCAAATCATGGTTTGATGATTTACAAAAACATCGGCCACAATTATCATTATTTCTAAATATGATAGGCATAAACACAAGTGAATACAATTCACATCGTGACTAGAAGATTTCTGATCTCCCGGAGTTTTCCCCTTTGGTTTATATATGTAGATATATTATAGGGAAAAGTGTTCACAATAAATTATTTTTTATATCTTGTAAAAATCTTGTAAAATAAAAATCTTGACTGCAACACTTTTCCTTTCAACTGTATCGGTTCGCAAGTACGCGGCCACACAAACGGAGAGAGCATTAAGCTTCCCTGATCAGGAGCTTCCAAACGAAGCTTTTGTATTGATTCTTAATAGTGAGAGCTTATATGGAAACTTATTTTTTTTTGTTAATGCAAATTTATAATGTTAAATCTGTGTTTTATTGCTCAGTGCAATTCAATGGGTCGGTTTTGTATTGTGTCGGTCATTCAGTGTAGTTTTTCAATCAGCGCACTTTACATATTTGTATATCGGATGGATACGACAGTGAACAGGCTACCTCTGGACATTACCAAAATTCAGGTGATAAAGCAATCCGCAACTCATCCCGGAGTACAAGATCCGAACTTATCTTTTTCTTCGAATTATCTATTCAGTGAGTATTTAATAACTCGGAATAATTGGAAACAAATCGCACACGCACGATCACCTGGCCCTAAAATGATTCCCTGTGTTATAGGTACCAGGGACTGACATACGTACTTGTATACGTTTTAATATATACATATGTAAATAGTAAAGACCCAGACAAAGAGCAGAAAAATCTGTTCAACACACTAATGTTTACCTCATGTGAGAATAAAACCACGACCTTCGGCGCTACAGTCAGCGATACTAACCATTGCACACCGAGTCAGTCGATACATACTTACATTTATCTAACAGATTCTAGTATTTGTACCGTATGTTCCATGGGGAGTGCTCTGAGGAATTGTTCGAGATGATATCATCATCTCGTTTTTACCATTGCACTGCCCGCCACCGGAGAAGAGTTCATCCATACTACCTGGAGTCACTGCGTTCATTCACAGTGCGTTTCCAGAGGTCTTTTTTGCCACGTACCATCCGGCTATAGAATGAACTCCCCTCCACGGTGTTTCCCGAGCGCTATGACATGTCCTTCTTCAAACGAGGCTTGTGGAGAGTATTAAGCAGTTGCTGAAGTCCATGGGCGACGGTAACCACTCACCATCAGGTGGGCCGTATGCTCGTCTACCTACAAAGGCAATAAAAAAAATGTTGTAAAAGTATTTATACTCTATTATATATAATATACTCTTTGTTTTTATCGAAGATGGTGTGTGACGGTGCTCATCTCTGCACACATGCTTCCACCTTGAGGCGTGAGGTGATAGTCTCAATGTATTATAATGACTTGACTAATAATCAAAACAGTAAGCATTATTGCTTCGAAGAATCAGGATGATGGAGTTCACCAGTACAGACTCTATAGCACTCTCTATCAGTAAGTAATCACCCAATATTACTAATTTGGTTGCTTTAATTTTGTTATGGGATAGTATTTCTTCGTTGTCAAATTCATTCCTAACCGATTCTAAGCTCGATGGGCATTTTTCTGACGATGATGTGGATCGTTATCATGATATATAGATAGTTGAAGGTTTCTCGTCATATTGATGTCTTTAAAGTGGTTGTGTTGTAGTCTTCAGCCACTTGCGTTTTAGACACAAGGTAAACAATGGTGAGGAATTATATTCCTTGTATTTGTCCGGTCATTTCACGAAGCGTAATGTATGAATATAAACACAACGCACGCTTATACACAAAATTGATTGACATTTCTACTGGCTGGAAACTAAACTAAATGACAATATTGTTTTGCATATAAGCCATGTATGTATGTGCCACTGACCGACAAAAGTGGCTACAAATTACAAAAAAAGGGGTCACAGGCGGGCGTATCACGATGCTCAGCAATGAGCGATCGACTGAAGGAGGAGGAGGAGGAATAAAACTTTAGGTGAGATGACGCTGATGTAGTCGTCATGTCATGCGGACCTTCGTTTAGTAATGTGTAGTAAATACTTAATTACTTGTATAAGTACAAGAATTATTATATTATCCACTCTATATATATATTCGTCTGCTGATGCGACGACCTCGACGGCTCTAATATGGGTAGTAAAGCTATTTGAGAAAGCACGATAAATACGAACTTTTCCGAAAAAATTACAAAGGAAAATCTTTTCTCACTACATCTATACGCTACACCTTATATCTCCATCAGAGTCTGAAACTCCAGGTTATTGTGTGCCCATGGGCTCTTTTAGCGTCGCACGCTCATACCGCTATAAGTCCAGTTCGCTTTGAGCTAATTACTTTGAGCAAATTACAATTAGTTACTTAAAATTGAGCACTGATCATGGTACGGCTTACAATTGAATGACATTGAATATTATCTTACACGATTATCGTATTTTAGTTTCAAGAGCACAAAATACCATAAAAGATTCTTTGTTGCAAATCCGATAAATATATTACAAAAAGTAATAATTAATCCCCGGGATTTGATCGACATCCAATTATAAATGTACAATATTAACAAACATAATTTTTATAAAACGCCATTTTAATTACGGAATATCAGCCGCGCCGGCGATAATAAAACGAGAAAATAGAAAAATATAAATATCAGGCTCTGCTTATAATTGGTTGTGCTGCTTATCGATGTATTGGAGACTTTAAAAATAATTTACTCACAATCGAATTACGACGTTATAAGCTAACGGGTAGGCTTCAATTTTTATTAAGGTTCAAAGGTTGTTAAGGATGGGGTTTAAATCATATAATATTTATAAGAAAAGGCTGGATCAAAACCGAAGGCCTGTCTTGCAAGTCGATGACGTTTGACGTGTAGTCTGACATCCCCTTTGGGGTTTGGTACAAGATTAAAAGTTATCAATCGTATACATTCATGTAACTCTCAGTTTCTCCAAATTCTAATATGCTTAGTACTAATTACCGGAGAAGGATACTCCGTATATCTTGGACTGAGCATCGCACCAATGACTCGATCTTAAAGGAGCTTAATATCTCTCAAAAGTTGTGGTCAACAGTGCAATTCAGGATTCTCCAAAATTTTGAACACGTATCGCGACGGCCAGTAGGGTCTATCGAGAAACTTGTTGTTTAGGGTAGGGTCAATGGTAAGAGACCTCGTGGACGAAGTCCCATGCGCTGGGCTGATCAAGTGAAAATCAAACCAAAACCTCACTTAACGAGTGCGTGTGCCAAGCCTTAGTTCGCTAACTATGGAGAACAGTTGTCAAGGCTTTAATAAGCAAGAATTCCACATGACCACGACTGCTCTGCCAAGAGTGACCGACTATGATGATGATGATGATGATGATTGTTTGGTTTTAATAGAATCTGCTATATCAGAAACTCTGTGACTTTTATTTTTATTTTTTATTGCTTATACGGGTGGACGAGCTCACAGCCCACCTGGTGTTAAATGATTACCGGAGCCCATAGACATCCACAACGTAAATGCCGCCACCAAACTTGAGATAAGAGTTCTAAGGTCTCAGTATAGTTACAATGGCTGCACCACCCTTCAAACCGAAACGCATTACTGCTTCACGGCAGAAACAGGCAGGGTGGTGGTACCTACCCGTACGGATTCACAAGAGGTCCTACCACCAGGTCGTTGAGGTTTTGTTCTTATGCCTCAGATACCTGGTTTATTTGTTGGAAGCGATACTGAAGATGGTTTTTTTGACATCCGACACGGTGCTTTAGTGATGTTCAATTTGAAAAATATATGTTTAATTAAGACATCAAAGGAGGTTTCTACCTATCTCTTGGTAAATAAGTGCCTTTACGACTTTCTCGGGATGAGACGGAGTGGTGCTATGTTGATTCTCAGTCGTATTAACTTTTTTAGTTTCAAAAATAATTATAATATAATAAACAGTGTCTCTTGTGAATTGTCCCACATAAAATGAATATCGCAATTCAATGAACAAATAAAACAAAGATATTGCTTCGAATAAGTAACGGCCAATATGGAAAATTGTTTTGTGAACGCGTTCGTTCGCCAGATCCCGCGTCTCGAGTATAAAGATAGTGGGTTTGAGGCCGGGCACGTGCTTTAGTTTATTTTGTTTTAAGCAATTCTTGCCGAACGTATTTTAATTGCATTTTAATAATCAGCTTTCTTAAGGTCACAAGTCACAAAAGTAACCAAACCCTTAAGCGATGGTGAGCACTCACTAGCAGGTCGCATGATCGTCTACCTAAAAAGGTTCACTGGTGGTAGGATTGGTTCACTCGTGGTAGGACCTCTTATGAGTCCGCACGGGTAGTTACCACCACCGCGCCTATTTCTACCGCGAAGCAGCAATGCGTTTCGGCTTGAAGGGCAGCCGTTGTAACTATACTGAGACCTTAGAACTATATCTCAAGATGGGTGGCGCATTTACGTTGTAGATGTCTACGGCTCCAGTAACCACTTAACACCGGGTGGTCTGTGAGCTCGTCCAACCATCTAAGCAACAAAAAAAAGGTAGACAGATAAAAAAACACACATAATAATAATATAAAAATTATTTTAACTACTTAACAAAAAATCTTTACTTACTTATCTTGGTTTTTTTTTTAATTGCTTAGATGGGTAGACGAGCTCACAGCCCACCTGGTGTTAACTAGTTACTGGAGCCCATATACATATACAAAGTAAATGCGCCACCCACCTTGAGATATAAGGTTCTAAGGTCTCAAGTATAGTTACAACGGCTGCCCTACCCTTCAAACCGAAACGCATTACTGCTTGACGGCAGAAATAGACAGGGTGGTGGTACCTACCCGCGCGGACTCACAAGAGGTGAAAGTCGAAGTCTTAATTTATTTATTTATTTAAAAAAATCACTGACTGCCACATCACAAGCATTTAACATTGAAAATAACTTAAACTATTTAATTTATGGCCTGATGCATGTGACAATAATGGCGTACATAACATTGGCAATTCATCGGCTCGAAGATGGACAATACCTATACAATAATAATAATTATTATTAACTTTACCATCTGTATCACCTTTTAAATCGTAAAATGAGTGCTATGTGGTGAAAATAAGCAGGCGGTACCTAAGAAGTGGAGCTAAGAAAACGCTCTACCAACTGCTTCTGCTGTAACCAATGAAGCAACATTGCTGACGGTAACACTTGGAATTGATTTTTTAGTACCTGATAATAAAATAGTGCTTATAAAGAGCGCTCGTGATCCAGAAATGAAAATTTCAAAACATATTCACTACTGCGTAATCTCAAACGTCTCAAGCTTCTTGCATCGGTGACCTCGGCGATGCCGCTCAGCTATCAAACCGTCTTTGACTCCCGTGTCGACAATTGCCTAGGCATAAAATTAAAGCAAAGTGTAATGGACGTTCCTTTAGAACTGGTGGCATGACCACCAGAGGCAAAACTCTTGTATTAATATAGGTTGGACATAAAGTGGATATGTTATTTATAATTTAATTTGTTTGCTTATTTATTTATAAGGAATATAGGAAAGAAAAACCTTCTAAGTATAGCACTAAGTAATTAATATGATGAAAAAAAAATAATCCTTCTTCACTAAATCATAAAATCATCACTCCACGACCAAGCTTATTGAATATACAAAAATACATGTTATTAATTCATTGTGATGAATAAAACAATAATAAATAATACATCGTATTCATTCAAGTATAATATGAACACCCCGCTAACCGTACCCGTTGAACTCGGCAAAGAGTTGCCTTTTTTTTCCTACCTATTCTAATAAACTTAAGAGGCTATTTTAGCTTCACCCTAGCGTGTAGGTGAGCTCTTGGGGCTCAAACCAGAAGTGTTGCTAACACTGGCTCTAGTAAGAGCAGTGCTTAGCACAATCTACCACCGGATCGGAAACGCGACCCACTGAGAAGATCCACCGAGAAAATCAGTGGGCTGTGCCTATGGGTTGATTTACTCGTCGAACCCTACGTCGCAAGCGACGGGTTCGGCGACGACGGTGACCGTTGCTTGAGGTACCTAAAAGCATCGTTAATGGATCGGAAGGAGAGTTGTTAAAGTGTTCTGGTGGAACTGGAAAGGCCTCCGGGCCTCCAGTATTCCCTCAATCATAAAAAAGTATAATATAGCCAACTAACTTTGTACTGATATAAATGTAAATGAAACGAATAAAATAACTTTAAATGTTTATTAAATGGAGTTTCACAGTGTTATAAATACGAGGACATATATATTTAAGAGTATTTATAAAATAAAAATCATAAAACTATAAAAATATAAAACTGCGAATTGATGTAAACATTTATTTAGAAATAAATAATTTACAATTAATCTTTATTTCATAAAATGCGCATAATCTTTTACTAATAATCTTCTCAATATTTTATAGACACTGTTTACGTGAAATATAAATTTATCTGTATGTACATTTCAGTTAGTGTAGATTCCATATTAATATTAAAGACATATCCACATTAAGATTTCGTTAGCTCGCAGCCTCCATCATTCACACTTCGTCGAATTTAATACTTTTAACCCTTCAATGCGCACTTACAATGTAAATAAAAGAGATTTAGGGTCAAAAGTACCCGGAGACCCTTCGTGAAAAAAGCCTTGTCAATTGTTGTCAATCATTGCTAGTGTTTACCTGTCAAATGTATGTTAAAGTATTTATGTAATTCTGTTTGTCTGTACAATTCTTTCAGTTTCGAAAGTTTTCCTGCTTTTCAACTTTAGAACGCGATTTGCTTTGCCATATTGTCGTCGAACCCGTCGCTTGCGACAAAGGGCTCGGCGAGTAAATTAGCCCACAGACACATCCCACTGAGTTTCTCACCGGATGTTCTTAGTGGGTCGCGTTTTCGATCCGGTGGTAAATTTTGCGAAGCTCTGCTCTTGCTGGGGTTAGAGTTAGCAATATCCTCCCTTAGGTTAGAGCCCCGTGAGTTCACCTACTCGCTCGTTTACGCCGTCATAGCCTCCTAAGACTACCAGCTTAGGTAGGAAAGGATTGTGGAAAGGAAAGAAAAAAATTGCGACACAACTAAAAGCGATGAAACCATCAGCCCGTGAAGGTCGACTGAGGATAGGAGGTAAGCCGAGGATTAGTAACACCCACAGACAACACGAGGCGGAAATAATTTTTTCATAATAATCAGACTATTCTGCAATGATTTCCAATGACGAAAACGATTAAGATTTAAGATAGGACTTTCCACGTTTTTTTCATGTAAGCAAAAGCATTGCAAAAATTAGAGTTAAGCTATATAGTATCTATATCTTCCTAATTCATAGACAGACCCTAGTGTTGTAACTAGTGTTTACGTTTCCTATTTTATTTTGAAGCGTGCGAATCTCTTTTTTGTTACCCCTAAACCAGTTTTTGTTCACTCTATATCGATTTCAAGTGTCGGTGGTTTATAAAGCGATTTTTATCGGCTTTTTTGTGCGGGATCATCGATTCGATACCGTTTTTTTTAAGTAAAGCTTACTAAGAAAGGCTTTGAGTATTTCGTGTTTGCAAGCTTGTATTTTTTGTTTGTTTGTCAATAGGGTATCGTAGTGTTTTTTTTACGTAGACTAAAGTAATTTATTTGACAACCTGTCTACCTTAAGCACAGTGCTTTGCTATTGTTTGAAAGCTTCTGAGGACACGCGGTTGCGTTTTCTCCACAAACGCGTATACCCAAGTTTCCTCATTCAATACTGATATTGTAACACATATTTTCATAGTGTGGATCTCCACGATGACCTGGGGCTTGACTCAGTCAGTGAGTATCTACAGTCGGCATCATTGCGCCACTTAGAGAAGGCGGCACGACATGAGAACCCTCTTGTCGTGGCCGCTGGGAATTACATACCCGATTCTGTAGACCGAATGGTAAATAGTCGACGTCGCCGAAAACACGTCATTACGGATCCTTCCGATCAATTAACGGTGCTTTTATGTACCACAAGCGCCGGTCACTGTTCTCCTCGAACCCGTCGCTTGCGACGAAGGGCTCGACGTGCGAATTAACCCATAGACACAGCCCACTGAGTTTCTCGCCGGATCTTCTCAGTGGGTCGCGTTTCCGATTGCGTGGTAGATTCTGCGAAGCACTGTTCTTTTGCTAGGGCCAGTGTTAGCAACACCTCTGGTTTGAGCCCCACGAGCTCACCTACATGTCAAGGAGAAGCTGAAATAGCCTCTCAAGGCTATCAGCATAGGTAGGAAAAAAAATTAAAAACAAAATTTTTTTACACAACTATGTTTGTTTTGTTCCTCACTTAATCGTAGTAGGGAATTTTGGGCGGCTTCACGAATAAGTACCGCCGTCTTCATAGATTCTAGTTTGAGGTGCAGGACTGCTATTGTGACATACAATAAATCTGCGAGCTTATGAAGTAACTGGCGGCAGTCTATAGACTCCAGCAACCTCTGAATACCAGACCAGTCGTCACTGTATCTCTCGATCTACACCATCTTTAAATATAAAAATGAATTGCTGTTCGTTAGTCTCGCTAAAACTCGAGAACGGCTGGACCGATTTGGCTAATTTTGGTCTTGAGTTATTTGTGGAAGTCCAGAAAAAGTCTAAAATGTAGATAAATATGAAAATGCTCGGAATTAAATAAAAATAACCTGTTTCCCTTCGATGTGTCCCCCCGTCGGACGGATTCTTTTTGTTTATTTTAAGTTTATTTTATACAAAAGTTTAGGTCTTTTATTTATCGATTGAGGCACTACGAAGTCTGCTGGGTCAGCTAGTTTCAAATAAAAACTAAATTACGATTTAATTGAACCATCGTAGGACGCCATTTAAAACAAATCACTTTTTAGTTAACAAATCAAACTTGAACAAAATTTACCAAGTTTCATATGTAATTATATTAATGATCAAATTAATCAATGTGTAGTGAGTGACCTTTCGGGAACACGATTCAGTTTTTAATATTGATTTATGATTTAATTAGATGTAATTACAGAGAGAGATTGTCTGTCTGGGAAAAAATAGGTTGTTCTTTATTAGCTGGAATTATAAATATTTATTTTAATGTAAGTGAGATTAGTCTCTGGTTTGTAGATCTGTGGTGGTTGCCATCATACAACACAATATATTTGACAGATGCCTGAATCTCGCTCACGACAATTTCAAGATAAGCTTGCATATGTACAAGTTCCGAACAACAACATTCGGACCGTCGGTCTACCGAGAAATATCACCCGCGCGATGGAAAATCTTCCCTTTGTCGTTATACCCACAGATCTCATTATAAGTTTGTGTCAGTAGAATCATCACTTTGTCTATTTCTGTCGCGGAGCAGCCAATCAAAGGAAGATTCCATGGAGAAACTTGTCGTATAGGGCCGTGTAGAAGGTTTTTTTTTATTGCTTATTGGTGGACGAGCTCACAGCCCACCTGGTGTTAAATGGTTACTAGAGCCCATAGACATCGTAACGTAAATGCGCCACCCACCTTGAGATATAAGTTCTGAGGTTTCAGTATAGTTACAACGGCTGCTCCACCCTTCAAGAAGGTAGAAAACCTCGAGGTCGCTCCCCCACGCGCTTGTGTGACCTCATCACCAGCACTACGAAAGCCACTGCCGTACAATGCGCTGACAATCAAACAATACCAGGTAAGTTGTATGTCGTTCACTCATCCACACAATAAATCATAATAAAACCGCGTAATGATCGTTTTAGCTCGTGAGCATTTATAATACGATAAAAAAGGTAATTAACAATAAACAATACAACCAATAAGGTGGAGGCCAGCAAGTGATGGCTGTCAAATCCTCAACGGGCGGAGCGTCATGATTGACAGGTTCTGACAGCGGTTCAACATAGGTCGTATCGCGAAAGCTCTCGCTCTTTTTATTCATTTTGTTCCTTTTTAAATATTCAACAGTGATGGGATTTTCGATAGTGGTTCTGTAGCCCATTCTGTTTTCCTAGCTTTTCCGTTCGTGTACAATAGATTAACGTTAGTTGTGATTAAGCTCTTGTTGAAATTAAGAGCAGTGGTCTTAGCGACATGAACTAAACTTAGTAAGTTAACATTCAAGCTTGAACTTGAACCTAGATTTCTTGAACTAATTCCGCAATATAACTCAAATGAGGTAATGAATGATGTCTGTGTATTTTTTTTTAGGAAGAAGGATATTTTGTTTTTTGCATTGAAGAACTTACGGGCTACGTGATAATCATAGATTATCACCATCACTTAAGGTTATGAGAAATGACGATAGAACAGCCAAGCCACCGCTTACATCTGAGGACTTTCAACAAACCTCGTTTGAAAGAAGATGTCTCACAGCGCTCAGGGAATATGGTATCTTTGTCAGAGCTGGACGGTAGGTTCCTAAAGCGATGCCCAAAAATGCATTGTCGATAGACACTTCAGTAGGGGAGATAGGGAGCAACTCTTCAGTATTGTGTCGTCTTAATACATAAAGAGGACAACGGATTTATTTCAAATCGCAGAGCACTTTCCCTGGAACTTACGGTACAAAGCATCGTGATCACCAACGTGTGAGCTCGAAGAATTGTAGGATCATGTGTGAATGTAGTAGTTGTTTAGTCATTTATCCAACTCTGGACTTTAAAGTGTCTACTTTAAAGTCCAGGGTTGGATACTTGTCTGTTTATTATTTTTATTACGCTTTTATTAGCTTTAGACGTATGTATGTTAGTATGTAACGGAATCTTTGAACGTGATTTTGACCCCCTTCAAAACGTCGGATTAACTCGATATTTGGTATACTTATTAAGGACCGATGATAATTCAATAATAATAAAATTGAAATTCAACTAAAAAATGAAAAATAAAAAATAGTTTAAAAAAGCTAGCAAAATAGGCTGCAATAGAAAAAATAGGAAATAAATTTTAATAAATTTGAATTAAAAATAATGTAAGAAAAAATGATTTTATTGTAAAAAAAAAAGCGTGCGATGCATGGTATCAGTAGTTATAATTATTTTATGAACACATATGAGTAGAAGGGTTATTTTGATAATATCCTGAAAAGCACCCCACGCTTTTTATCAAGGAACCCTAATTTTCGGGTTCACGTCAGAGCCGAATCAAGATTCGATATAACCATTGTACGCAGCTGGAGGCCGTTTTACCGAAATCCGTAACATCGAAAGTTTTTTTTTCCATAACAATTTTAAATAGACACCAATGGATTTGGATTAGACATACGACGAAAAAAAAAACCGATGGCGTGTGAATTTCGATTTTTTGAGAAAATCGGTTATTAAAACGCTTTTTCGTTTTTTATGTTTCTGTGATGCAATTTTAATTTTGACAGCTGTCAAACTTGACGCATGACTGTTTTAAGATCTCTTAGATATTATGTTGCAATGTCTATCACTATTTTTTACTACTTTAGTTAATGATATGTAGGTTATGACATAGTCATTAATATATTTAGATAAGTGCAATAAACAAACTATTAAACGCCTTAGCATATCTTTGAAGAAGAAGTTTCGCAATATCCAAAAAGGAATTTATCCAGATATCACAAGATACCGATTGGAATCGGACTGGATCTAACCCAACTTTAATTACTATTCTATAGGAATCTATATAAATAGTTTGTAGAAATCCTCCAATGTCCTCAAGCTGGAATCATCTCCTGTGAGTAAACAAATGGGCTAAGACCTCAAACACTAAATATGTATCGTATTCAAACATACTGACTCTCTTAGGGCATATGACCGCGGCCACCTCAATACTGAACTCAAGGTCAACTCACTACCTCAATAAGTGGATCGTATTATTAGTTTGGACTAAGTTGGGTGGCGCATTTACGTTGTAGATATCTATGGGCTCCAGTAACCACTTAACACCAGGTGGGCTATCTAAGCAATAAAAAATAAAAAAGGACTTCTCCTAATCTTCCAGTGAGATTATAAATATCGACAGACCTCTACGAGTTGCAATGTTCAAGCTTCTGGAAGGCTCTATAGCATTTTCCATCGCCCGGGTCACTCGTAGTGATTAGAATAAGTAATAAATATAGCCACTGTCTACCGCATTTCCTTTTCATAACACAAAAGACGTCGAAAGCAATCCATTAATTAGGATAGATCACGGAACGACAGTAAAAAGAATGTCATGCCGAATTGTAATCCTTAAAAAGGGACAATATACAAGAGTAGTCAGGATGCGAAACGATATTTCGTTCTGGAAAGATATTTAGGACCAACGATTAATCATGTTTAATTATTATTTATTATTTTTCGTTAAAAAATCGTTGCGACTAAATTATTCGATGACGTTTGTTTGTTTTTATTACCTTAAATGACGATACGATTTTTTTAGCTTGGTATTCGGGGTACTTTTTTCATATCATATAGCGAGCGATGTCATGAAAGTTTAGTTTTTAGTGTTTATGGAAATTTGTTGTAAAATATTCACTAGGCACACTAGGCACATTTTTACATAGCAATATGTATATGAGTATACATGGTGGGCAAGTTTAAAAAACACGTGTGGCACTTGGGGGGCATTTTTTATCAACTTATGCAATTATAATTAGACAATAATAATTTAATATTAAAACAATAATACAATAGGACCGCGCTATATCTATAAACATTAACTAAAGAAAAACATTAACTGTCCCCTTCACACTCATAAGCTAGACCGCGCGAGAGAGAGATGGGCAGACTTTTCATGATGCGCATGCAGTGCGACGTCACGCCGCGCGCTTATTCACAAACACTACACAAGCGCAACGTGTGAATGTGTTGAACGCGAGCTACATGGTAGGCGGAGAGGTGTTAGGTTGTGTTCGTTACGGAATTTCTGAATTCGGTCGCAGCCCTCAAAGCCCGCGATAAAATCTATGCAATAGCTTAAAATCGTAACAGAATCGTGTCGTGAACAATAAACGGAATACAGCAATTTTAGATATTAAAATTTTCAATAATACCAAATGGATGTCTCCGTGAGATGAACTCGAAAGCCACTTCTATTGAGGAGGCCCTTTAAAAATTCCCTTTTTTTAATACCCTCCTTTGTATTCAATGCTTTCGCGTTATTGTCCTATGTTTGATGCCTCCCTTTTAGTGTCATAATTATGTCGTTTTCTATTGGAATGCGTTTGCCTGAGTGTTATGGGTTTTTGATGGCACGCGGCTATCAGCACGAACGCTAGCCCGGGTTTCAGGGTTTGATAATTGTGATGGACTACCATTAGGCTGCAATGACCTTGTTAATATATTACCAACTTCTGACTGTGGTCACAATGTGAATCGAGTTACTTAAACATTTTTTTTTTAACATCTGCAAAGTAAATGCGCCACCCACCATGAGATATAAGTTCTAAGGTCTCAGTAATTATAGTTACAACGGCTGCTCCACCCTTCAAACCGAAACGCATTACTGCTTCACGGCAGAAATAGGCAGTTCGGTGGTACCTACCCGCGCGGAGTCACAAGAGGTTCTACCACCAGTAAAAACTAAACTAAACTCCGGTATAGTCTCAAGATTCGACATAAGTACATCAGATGCCTTGTCCGTTAGACCACGATCCCACTGCCGATGTATATAAATTATTACAAGTACTTTAAATTTAAGTGAAAAGTCTAAACTGATTTTTAACATTTCGTGTAATAAAATCATGCTAAATCAAATTGTTTTTACGGTTTACGAGTAAAGACGCGTTTTTAATGTTAGTGTGAAAAGAAGTGACACTTCACTCGCGACCCACAACCACGTAAACTATTCAAAACATTCCAAATAATGTTTAGTGACAGTAAAAAGCCCTAGATTAAACCGTCACAGTTTATTTTCTATGAAAACCGAAAAAAAAAAACCTTAAGCCGTATAAAATAATGAATAAAAAAAAAAACGGAAAGTAGAACACCGAATAATACAATAAAACGAATTCATTACGAAATATACTATTACATAGGTACGTTTAATAAAAAAACTATATTACGTAAAACCCAACCCATTTGTACTTAATAATATATTACCTTTTTTTTTTTTTTTTTTTTTTTTTTTTTTTTTTTTTTTTTTTTTTTTTTTTTTTTTTTTTTTTTGGTCAGGAGGAAATCGCCGGACTTCCGCCCTCCCCTGGGGATGAAGGGCGGGGCATGTCGGAGTCGAACTGACTAAAACCTCCTGTCGCTCAACAACCAACGTCCAAACCTCGCATGAGACAGAACTCATGAAGAGGCAGAGGGGGGAAAGTGAAGCGTTTAGTGCGGAGCACATCTCTCCCATCACCCTCCCCCTCGGGACGCCGGACTGGCGGTCGTCGGCGCCACGACCACCAGCCCTCTCGGTCGGCAGGCTATCCGGAGCCCGCCTAGATGGCGCCGGTTAGAATGGGTTATCCTACGGAATACCCCGCTGGGTCAGAACCAGCGTGGGTCGAGGATAGTCGGCCTTCCATCACCCGGGTGCTCTTGCGTAAAACGCGTGCAGAGCAGCTTGCACGTCGTCTTCTTAGGCCCCCTTCGCCGGTCCCCAGACCGACATGTGAAGGGGACCCGAAACCCTTAGAGGGCCAGGGCTTGGGCGAGATCCGCCTCCCTGGCCCCCGCCCGACGGCGGCGGGCTTGCGCGTCTCTCACGCGCCCCGCCGCCTCCTTCTGCGAGATGGTGCACTCGCAGAAGTCGAGCATCGCCTTCCACGACTCGTCGTCGCCGAGCATCGATGCCACAACACTCGGCAACGACAAGTCGTTTCCTATTTTTGCGACGAGGACACGGCGCCACCCCTCCCATGCGGGGCAGGCGACGAGCGTATGCTCTGCCGTGTCCAAGTCGCAACCACAATGGTGGCACTCTGCCGTCGGCTCGGCTGTGATCCGGTGCAGGAACTCACCGAAGCAACCATGCCCAGTGAGCACCTGCGTGAGCCGGAAAGTGAGGCGTCCTCTGTCACGATTCACCCAATCCACAAGGACCGGGCGAATCGCCTCGACGGTCCTACGACCAGCCGAAGGATCAGCCAGCCGTCTGGACCATGACTCCAGCACGGACCGCCGAGATTGGGCCCTCCGCGCTCTGACCACACTGGGGCTGGGACGCGCCACGTCCCGGGCACGAAGGTCAGCCCGCCACTGATAGTCAGCGGCGAGCGCCTCCGCTTCCAGAACCCAAGGCGGCGTCCCAGCCAGTACACACGCCGCCTCAAAGGAGATGGTGCGATAACCACGGATGACCCTGACCGCGATGGTGCGTTGCGGCCGTTGCAGCAGCTTCGCCACCCCCGCGGCCAGGGACTGGCCCCACACAGGTGCCCCGTATAGGGCCATTGATCGCACCACCCCCGTATAGAGACGGCGCGTCACCTGGTCAGGCCCCCCGACGTTGGGCAGAAGCCGGCTTAACGCGCCGGCCACCCCCAACAAACGAGGGACCAGGCTCTGAAAGTGAGCACGAAAGGTCCAACGACTGTCCAGAATGAGGCCGAGGTACTTCAACTGCACCCCGACCCCGATACGGACGCCTCCAACCACGATATGGGCATCGACAGGTGGCACTCTCCGGGGCCTGTGGAACCACATGGCCTCGGATTTACTGAGCGCCACGTCGAGGCCCAATCTCCTGATTTTGCCGACGACATGCGCCACCCCAGCGGTAGCAAGACGGGCAGACTCGGCAAAACTACCCCCCGGGCCACGACCAACGTGTCGTCTGCGTAACAGATTACGCTCAGGCCCGGGAGGAGGGCACCTCTCAGCACCCAGTCATACCCGATATTCCACAAAAGGGGGCCGAGCACCGACCCCTGTGGAACACCGCGCACAACCGGGAACCGGTGCAGGATCCCACCGTGTCCGGTACACGTGACCGATCTGTCTTCCAAGTAGGAACCCACCAGCCGGCGAAGGTAGGGAGGCACTCCATGTCGTTCCAGCGCCCCCCTTATCACGGACCAGGGCAGGGTGTTAAACGCATTGGCGATGTCGAGCGACACCGCCAAAGCCACCCCACCCCTGGAGACGGCCTCCTCCGAGAGGGCCCGCACGCGAAGGATCGCGTCTACCGTTGAGCGGCCCTCTCGGAAGCCATACTGCTCCGCCGACAGATCGGGTCCCACCCTGACCAGATGCTGGATGATGCGGGCCGCCAGAATGCGTTCCAGCAGCTTGCCCACCTCATCCAGCAACACGATGGGACGGTACCCGGCGGCAGTATCCGCCGGGCGCCCTTCCTTTCTCAACAGCACGAGTCTGCCCGTCCTCCACGATGAAGGAAACCGTCCCGACTCGAGGCAGGAGTTGTAAAGCCTCAAGAGTCGGTCCCCTAGGGCACCAAGAGCCAAGGCCCAAACCCGGCCATGGACGCCGTCCGGGCCGGGTGCAGTGTCCTTCGCACACATTTTGCGCACGGCCACACGGAGCTCCGCCCCCGTTATATGGGGCACCTCAGCAGGGACTTCACCGTCGTATTCCGGCGGCGCGTCCATAGCGGGAGCGATAAATCCCTCCCGCTCCTGCGGGAACAGCGCCGAGACGATGTCCCGCAGCTGCTGAGGCTGGAGACGCTCCGTGATCGGGGGGGCCCATGGGCGCATTTTATTGCGCACCATATGATAGGGCCGCCCCCACGGATCCTCATCCAGCGTCTCCAAGAGACCCTCCATGTGTTGGTTCTTGGCTCTTCTGATGGCCAGCTGCAATGCCCTCTGCGCGACGCGAAATGCGCCGTGCAGCCGGACCTCTTCCGCCGCGAATGCAACCGGATCATTGCGTCGCGGCAGGCGGCGGCGGCGATGCCTGGCGCACTCGCGCCTCGCCCGAACGCACTCCACGCGGAGTTGCGCAATTTCGGGCGACCACCAGTACGCCTGGCGATTAGGAAGTCGAGGGCCGATCCGGGGCATCGACGCATCACAGATGCGACGCATCGTGTCCCGGAACCATCCTGCCTCTCCCTCGACCTCGACCGGGTGTGGACGCATGGGCGCCCACGCCGCCACCGTAGAGGCTTCCATCAGGAGCTCCTTATTCAGGCGCTTCAGTGCCCATTTGGGGAATGACCGGGACGCACCACGGGGGTAGTCCCCGTGGACGTCCGCGACTGCGGAACGGGCGGAGAGATCAAACCGAATATATCGGTGATCTGACAGCGTCTCCGCCCCCTCCAAAACTCTCCAGTCGCGGATACGGCGTGCGATGGCCGGGCTTGCGAACGTAACGTCCACAATAGACTCGCCCTGCCACCGCACGCACGTCGCAACCGAACCTCTATTTAACAAACAGAGGCCGGCCGCGTGCGCCCACCTCTCCAGTAGCCTACCACGAGCATCCGAGCGGGGGGAGCCCCATGCGACAGACTTCGCATTGAGGTCCCCCGCGAGAATCACTGGACGAGGAGCGAGGCGGCGAGCAATCGCCCCGATCCCGCCCAGGAAATGCCCGAACTCGACGGTAGGCCTGTTTGGAGAGAAGTACGCCCCGATCACGACGGTCCCTTCCAGTTGCACCGCGACGAACCCTTGACCCCTGGTCACCATCGCCAGGGGGGGGATCGCCGCGTCTCTTCTTATGACTATGGCCGCCAGGCCGCCGTCGTCCCCAAACCAGCAATCATTTGCTGGGGGAACGAAGTACGGCTCGGCGACCACAGCCACATCTATGGACCACTCCGCCATGCTCTGAGACAGCATGTCCTGAGCTCTGGCGGAGTGGTTCAGGTTTCCTTGCAGGAAGCGATAGGTGTGGTCCATTACTGTTGGACCACATCCATCGCCCCCTCCCTTTCACTGCTGCCCCCGCCCACCGGCGCCGGCGCCGCATCGGGGATTACAGCGTTGGCCAGTGCTCCTCTGGCCAACCTTCTCTTTTGTCGGCGCTTTGATTTTCGGCGCCGGTTGCGTTCGGTATTATCACCGGACGGGAAGCACGCCTTGCCTCCCGCCCGGTGGTTTGCCCTGCGCCCGGCCGCAGCGCACAGAGCGCAGTGCGGGGCGGCTGTGCAGGACGCCGCTTTATGGCCCGGTTGGCCGCAGCGGAAACACAGACCGCTACGGTCAACCGAGCTAGTGCACCTAGCGAGGCCGTGCCCGGTGCTAAAGCATCGGAGACATCGCCAGGCACGTGGTTCTTGGAGACGCACGTGGGCCGCTATCCAGCCCACGCGCAGTCTCCCCGGATCCCCCAGCGATCTTCCTGGCGGAGGAGTGGCCAAGGAAGTGGCTGCCTCCACAGGGCAGCGCGCCCACGCTGACCTGGCTCCAGAGTACCCTGAGCGAAGTTCGCCCACGGTCACGCTCTCCAGGGCACATCCACCTTGGGCGGCTATTGCGGCTGCCACCTCCTCCTTGGTAGCACAGTCGTCCAGGCCGGTGATTCTAATCTCGGCCATCCTCACCGGCCTGTGCACGCGCACCTCATCCTCCGGCAGTGCCACGCGGAGCGTCGCCACTAGTTTGTCTGCGATGCCAGAACTATCGGCACCGGGACACTCCAGCAGCTTCGCTCCATTGGCTGTATGCCGGAAGCGGAGGCCCTCCTCCGCCCCGATTTCGTCCAAACTTACAGCCGCGCGCGCTCGGGCCATCACCTCATTATAGGTGAGGCCCTTTTCGGCGGCGGCCGGTAGCAACGTCACTACGACGGCAGCCGACCGCGTTGCGCGCGGCTTCTTCTTTTTGCCGTTCTGCTTCCTAGTTGCCAGTGCTCGACTCTCACGAGGAGCAACCATGGCCGCCAGCTCTGTGCTTCGGGCTGCCGCAGTTGGCGCTCGACCCCCTCTGGGAGCTGCCAGAGCCACTGTCTGCTGCTTTGCTTTCTTGCCCCGCTTCACCACTTCCGTCCAGCCCTCGTCCATGCTTGACGGGGGAGCAGGAAGGGGACGGGGTTGGGATTTCGGGGCAGGATTCTGGGCACCCGTACCCTTGTTATTCTGGTCCCGGCCTCTACGCCGGGCCAACCTCGCGGATGGCGTGGGGGTAGAGGTCGGCCGGGCAGCCTGGCCCCGCGGGGCGGCTGCGGTTGTTGGCGCCGGGACGCTATCTCCGGAACCAATCAAAGAGCGGAGTATCTCCTCGAGGCCGGCAAAGTGCTTGCCGACCTCAACCGCCACCGCCCGCGAGATACAGGCCACCATTTCCTCTCTGCTTGGGAGGGAGTAGTCCACCTTTTCTATCCCAGCAGCCGTGTTGTGTGGTCCGCGAGCCTGCAATCCCACAGCACGCGAAGGTGAAAGAGGCGGCGGTAGCGCCGGCCACTCATCCACCATCCTCGCCAGTGGCGAACGGATGTCTTCAGCCCGCGCTGGCGCAGGGCTTAGCCTTCCTCTCCGTGCAGACGCAGGGGCGGCCGATATCCGCGGAGGCGGCGCAGGCCTTAACTCAACCCTTCGTGGAGGGCGAGGGAGCGCGGGGGTAGGTGCTAGCGGGACAGGGACCACTGGATTGGGCTCTGGCATTTGCGCTGTCACACCCACCGCCGACCGCAAGTGCACGTCAGTATCCATCGCCCCCGCGGGGGGCCCAGAGCGTGCCAGCGGAGGCCTCGGCAACAAGGGAGTCCCTCCTCGCAAGGCCGGAGTGTCTCCCGGGATGCGACTCTCGCTGGAGTCACAATGAGCGACGAGATCCTTGCTCCCCACCTCCCGGCTCTCTACCAAGTCATAAAGCTTGGACATGGTGGGGATCAGCCTCGTTCTCACCATAGCGGCTGCCTCCCGGAGCCGTTTCCTGTAACTGCTGCCTGGCTCGGCGCCCTTGGCAGCCACAGTCGACAGCAACTTACCCAAATTGACCAATGCAAGGTCGAGGTCCCGGAACGTCTCGTCCCCGCTAGCCAGGGACGCGGCCGACGTCGACATGGACTCCACGGACGTCGCCGGTGACACAGCGCCCCTCCTCCTCACTGGTGCCCACTGGGGAGCGGGCATCGCGTCTTCCGACGTAGCAGGCACCGAAACTACCGGAGTCACCTCCTCGATGGCCATCGTTTTTTCCGGTACCTCAGTGCCGGAGGATGACGCGCCGCCGTCATCGGAAGTTGGTAATGCCGTCTTTCTTCTCCCCCTCTTTTTCCCCGCCGATGGTCTTGTGGGATTGATTGCACCCGAGTCGCTGGCGAGCGCAGAGCGCATCGAGCCGGCGATCGGGGAGCGCCTCGGTTCGACGGGAATTCCGCTGCCCGTCGCACAGCCCCCTTCATCCTGACAATTGTTGCCCCCCCCAGAGTACGTGGGGCAGCGTGCTTCCACTGAGGAAGCACGGAGGGATTCTCCGCCCGACTCGCGGGCGGTACCCTCCTGGGGTACAAACTTTTCACAATTTGCCATCATATATTGCCTTTTTATTAACCAGGGGTTTGGTCCCCTGGGATCTATGACACCCTCGGGACTGGAAACCCTCCAGCCATACATCCCATCGCCGGGTGTCGAGCTTGGGATTAGGGCATTTTTGAAGAGGTTTGCATCCTCGCGGCTTCGACCAGTAAAGGCAGAAGCCCCCGTTCCCCATGACTGGGGTTTACGGTTTGACCGACGGTGGCCGAAGCCTGTCCATCGCCCATAACGCGGTGCGGAGCCACGCCGGCGAACCGGTACCTCCCATATCTGGAAGGCTTTCCCCTGTAGCCAAAGCCGGGGACATGGCAACCCGCAGCCGGAAGACACAAAAGTGCCGCTGGCTCACCAGGGCCCGAGAGCCAACCCCTCATCCCCAGAATGGAACTCTTTGTCAGTGCAAAGGGCGTGGGGAGAAGGTCCCTCGCTCTCTCTCATGGCATCCCCCGCAGAACGCGGAGGCGGCCGAAGAGAGCTGGGCGCAGTTCTCTTGGTCGCGGCGTCCCACACAGATTCCTCTGCACGCGATTTTTAGGGACGCACGCTTAAGCCCCACCGCCACGACAAGGCGGAACTACATTCGGTGGGGAATATATTACCTACTGTAATGTTGAAACCAATATTGTGGAATATCAAAAAATTCATTCGGAACTAAACGCACGCAACTGCCCTATAAAATACTGAGGAACGTAAAGGGAAAGCCTTTAATGTCGGTCGGCAATAAACCGTGGAAAAAAATCACACATGAATTCATTGATGTGACGTCCGGGACAGACAGGGATATACATATAGGTAATGTGTTTTCGTTGTTTGAAAAAGGTAAGGTTGACTGTTCGTTCTGATAGTTTAGAGATTGGTTCTCTCTAGTTTTTTTTTTTTTTGTGGTTTAGATGTGTGGACGAGCTCACAGCCCACCTGGTGTTAAGTGGTTACTGGAGCCCATAGACATCTACAGCGTAAATGCGCCACACACCTTGAGATATAAATTCTGAGGTCTCAGTATAGTTACAACGGCTGCCCCATCCTTCAAACCGAAACGCATTACTGCTTCACGACAGAAATAGGCAGGGTGGTGGTACCTACCCGTGCGGACTCACAAGGGGTCCTACTACCAAAGTTGTGTTGTATCGTACCATTTTCTTTCCACCACCGTACTGTTCACGACAAAAGCAGATTCCGATAGCCTGAAATCTCTAGATTCATACGATTCCAGAGATTAGATTAAGATTTTGCGACATATACATCAATAATTGATCGTATTCCCTTTCTCAGTTTTCCTAAGTTCCATGACGTGTGCTTCTTTAAATTAAAAGAGTTGTTAGCAGTTGCGATGGGCCCTGTTAATAATATTGCTGATATGCAAGTGTGGGGTTAAGCTCCTAATATGGATATATGACAAAGGAACTAAATGTAGATCAATTACTCGTATTTATCTGATACTTCAAACTTCAGTCTTGAGGCTCAATGAGGAATATAATGGATCACAATTAGAACTTAACAAAACAAAACAGCAAAAGAAAACAAAATCGAGGGAAGCCGCAAGCTTCCACCAGTCTTCAATATTTCCTTGTTATAGTTTTATGGAATCGACCCCATCTTTATTGGTCGCGGGGAATCTTGTCGATCCCATTATAGGAGCTTTTTCGGCCGCAGACAGCTTTAAGGGTTATAAAACGTTGGACGATCCAATATTTTAATTTGCGGTACTTTTATTGATGCTCTTATTGAAAATTCTTGATATATTGTTTTGGGAATTCGGTTCGTTCGTGTTTGGAGTATGAATTAGGAATAGTGTTTATGAATTCGAATTTATTTCTTAAGAGTAATTAATATTCATATCGAAAAGTATGTTTTTCAGTACTCATGTCCAATGCTTGCTGTTCAATGCTAGATGGTTTGTTGGTTCGTCTGCTATGGCCAGCATATGAAAGTGTATTTTATAATGAAAAGGCATCATATTATGAGCCCTTGTTTTTTGTTACAATGTAGGGTACATTTCTGCCGTGAAGTGATTATACGTTCCATATTCAAGGGCAATAGCCGTTCATCATCATATCATCATCATCAATAGCCCACAATCGTCCACTGCTGGACATAGGCCTCTCCCAATCCACATCACTGAGCCCGGTCTAAGGCTCTCCTCATCCACTGCTTGCCGGCCACCGTTCGGAGGTCATCGCACCACCTAACCAGGGGGCGTCCCACGTTATGCCATTGTAATTTCATTCAGTGCACGCTAACCGGGTAATACCAATAAAGCTTAGATAAAATCTTTAATCACGAAATGACAAATGCTGGGCTGCAGATGCGCAAACCAAAGATTTACGTTACAGGCCTGTTAGAGAAGAACGTGGGGCTATCTTCAATCTTGCGCGCTCGGGCAGTAACAAACAACGCACTAACGTCACTAGAAGGCTGCACTTGTGACATCTAAATTTCGGGTAGCCACACTGCTAGGGTGACATAGAGCTCAGACGCTTTAGATATGGCAAATAAATAGATATTTTAAATTACGATAGCATTGTTTGTCAGCTGCCTATTTTGTTAATTCTTTCAAAACGTTTTGACGATGATTGTTGTTTATTTAAAATTAAATTTGAAATATAAAGTCTTACTGAGACTGCATCGGCGTGTCTCAGAATGTGTGACGTCATTCATAGGAAAAGGTTGTCTGTAATTATACATATATAGGCTTTACTATATATTTCATTTTATCTTAGTATTAGTCTACTAAGCTAGTACAATAAAAATAACTCTCATCTTTACTAATGACTATTACTGAGAGACTGCTACGCTATTCAACTTTTAGCAAAAACAAATGAAATGCGACCCCTTAATCTATAGTATACTATAATCTATACTTCTATACTAATATATAAATCTACAGTGGTTTTTACGGATGTTCCGTTATAATTACTGAACCATGCATCCGATTGACTTGAAACTTGGTATCCATGTAGAAAATACATGCACTTAATGTATAGGCTAATATTTATATGAGTGTTGGACTCCATACACCAGTTGCGGGGGCGTTAATGATGAGAATCTTTGTGGGGGTGAGGAATAATAATGTTAATTTTAAATGGCCAGGGAAGCGGACGGGTACAGCTAGTCGCTTATAAATGTACCTTAATTTACTATACACTTTTCTAATTTTCTTGTTGTTCTTAGTCGCATACTTCATTACTGAAGGTCGTGTCCCTGAAACCCCTTCATGGCCCTTTGTACCAACAGCATCAATTTCCTTCGGTTTTCGGCTTCTCTCAGGGCGGTCGTAACACCGAGTCCAGTGAATAGCGTTTTTTTTTTAATTTTAATTGAACTTTAAATTTGATATGCCAGCTCTGGGCACTCTTAAGGCGCGATTTGTCGCAGTGTCAGCCACGGGCAGCGAGCGCCGACAAAACATATCGTTGGTTAGCTTAACATAACACACGCTCTGATTTACCTACAAAGCGATTGTCTCTACAACAATTAACTTGTATCTATTGATACACTGAATTTTAAGGGTTCGTGTCTGAATTCAGTTACAGGATTCATTCAGGAAACTAACTGTATTATTCATGATATACATATAAATGAATTGTTGTACGTTAGTCTCGCTAAAACTCGAGAACGGCTGGACCGATTTGGCTAATTTTGGTCTTGAATTATTTGTGGAAGTCCAGAGAAGGTTTAAAAGGTTGATGAATATGAAAATGCTCGGAATTAAATAAAAATAGCAATTTTATTGTTACTTTGTGGTGTCCCCCGTTGGACGGATTCGTTTTGTTTGTTTCATGTTTATTTTATACAAAAGTTTAAGTCTTTTATTTATCGATTGAGGCACTCCGAAGTCTGCCGGATCAGCTAGTTCCTGATAAAATAGTTTGAAGAATCTTTGTTCTATAATTAGCGCTTTTCCAGATTTTGATATTGTTACAAATAATTCCTTTCTGCTTTTGAATAACACTAAACTTTTCTTAAATTATAAATTAAAAAAATCGTTACGTATAACAAAAAAGTCAAGCTTCAATTGAAATGTTATGAAAATTAGCAAACCTATAACGCCAAGTCCGGTAAGTCAATACCTCGCAGCTAGCAATACAGTGCAATTACGAATTCCGTTAGTGAAATCAGCACAATAAAGCCTCCAACACACGTGCGACACGACGAAACGGCCAACGCGATCAAACCGCAGTTGTTATTCAATCCGGAACCCCCCTTACCTATCAATTTATCACGGATTCAATGAAGGTGAAACTATATTTCATATCTCTACTGGCTGACATTGAAGCTGTGACGTTATTAATGCGATTAAAACTTGAAAATTTTCAGAGGAAAACCAGCTGTATTTACCACTGGATTACGGTCGATTTCCCATGTAACTTGTGAGGGGCTTAGGTCATTTTAGTGAGTTGTGGAGGTTGCATATTGACGTCATACTAAAAGGGAGCCGGCAGTCGAATGCAAAACGGTCCAACCATGGATTTGGCATATGTTATAGGGTGGAAACTATCGCTTGCAACACACGGCTCGGAAAATGGACAAATGAAAAATTAAATGTTGATCAAACTAAAGAAAACTAGAGGTCCCGTATTAATCGAAATTCGACTATAATTAATTGGAATTGTAAGTTTGTACCCTATTATGATTGTATTTTATACTTCTATAATCACAAATTTCGCCGAGACCACACTATAAAAAATATTAACAAAGACAAATAATATTTAATCTATTCTCAATTTGACAACAGACTTTAAGAACCAAAGCTTGACAATAAATAGTTGGCATGCGTGTGTGCATAGATTATACACTTAATATATTCGAGACGTGTGTGCGTCAAATACATGGTACGTAGTGTGTGTAATGTTTTCTGTATCGATTTAATGTATATTTTATGCATTATTTAAAAAAAATATTAGCGTTGTGCACTTCTTCTCTATATTCTCTATAAGTGTGGAAAATTTCATACTCCTCCATCCGCGCAATTTTCGTAAAAAGGGATACAAAGTTTTTGCTTCACGTATTAATAATTATAGATAGATACTGAGAATGGTTCACCATAGTGAATGTATTGCACTTTTCTTATGCTAATAAATACTAAAAATGTTTCATGGCTAACGTGTGACCTTTGAAAATATTTTAATATATGAGAAGTCTTAGTAACAAATAGTCACCTCAAATTTCTTACAGAATTTGATTAGAATTTGGTAGGCAGCGGCTTGGCTCTGCCCCTGGCATTGCTGATGTCCATGGGCGACGGTAACCACTCACCATCAGGTGGTCCGTATGCTCGCCTACAAGGGCAATAAAAAAAAACCATGCGTCTAATAACTGCATCACAAGCCATTCCCTTCCAAGCCAAGCTTTTGAATTATCTGTCCCGTTGGAAACTCATTTTGAATTTTCATTATTCGCTCGCAAGCCTCCAATACCATGTGTACAACCTAATCTATATGTCTTAGCTGATCCGTACAGCTGTATTTCATATCGGGAGTGAGCGTGGAACTAATTGCTGGGGGTCTGTTGCGATTGTGACAATTCTATTTGTCTGTCTGTAGCCCCGTAGGTACGTGGGCCCGTGTCCTATACTATCGCATTAGTGCGTGTTGATCCTTTGATTGTTGTGTTAACATTATTTGTGAGATAATTTTTGAGATGGTCTTGAAAAATTCTAACATTGAAATGACATTATTTTGTTGCACTTTTGGAAAGATCAAGTGGCTTTTTAACAGCCGTTGCTAGCTAAGCTTACGGCTTGTTTGAACTGTTGCAAAAGCTCTTCGATTTTTTAACGGATGTTTCTCAAATCTTGAATACTATAATCTATTGTAATCTTCTATCCATATATAAAAATGAATTGCTGTTCGTTAGTCTCGCTAAAACTCGAGAACGGCTGGAGAACGATTTGGCTAATTTTGGTCTTGAATTGTTTGTGGAAGTCCAGAGAAGGTTTAAAAGGTAGATAAATATGAAAATGCTCGGAATTAAATAAAAATAACGATTTTGTTTTCCCTTTGTTGTGTCCCCTGTCGGACGGATTCCTTTTGTTTGTTTTAAGTTTATTTTATACAAAAGTTTAGGTTTTTTATTTATCGATTGAGGCACTACGAAGTCTGCCGGGTCAGCTAGTATATAATATATTTAAAATTTAAAGTACGCGTATCGTCATCGCCCTGATCAATCATCAATTTAATTTTCTGTTTACACGGAGCGACGTAGAAAATTTCGATACACCGAAAAATCAACAAAACAGTCGTGCTCCACTTGGGTCGCTAATCCGGGCGTCAGTCGTCCCACTGATTGATTTATTCGCCGGCCGTCCGCTTGTCCGCTTTGTACTGTTTCCCGCTGTCGCTCTAATTGCAACTATAATTCATGTCTAATAATAATCTTGTGTTATAATCGGATCGTGTCAGGTGAGAATGTCATTCCATTGTTTCGATGGCGCAGCGATGGTTTTCAATTAACGCTTCTCTAGTTTACGTAATGTGTTGATCATGGTTAATGGTTGATGATAACATTATTGTATTAACTTAATGGCAAAATTTATTGTACATATTATATTACGTTATATCGGAGTTTTGTTTTCCAAAAGTTGATAGTGATGTGTGATCGACACGAAAAGAGGTGGTAGGCGGCGGTAGGACCTCTTGTGAGTCCGCACGGGTAGGTACCACCGCCCTGCCTATTTCTGCCGTGAAGCAGTAATGCGTTTCGGTTTGAAGGGTGAGGCAGCCGTTGTGACTATACTGAGACCTTAGAACTATATCTCAGAGTGTGTGGCGCATTTAGGTTGTAGATGTCTATCGGCTCCAGTAACCTCTTAACACCAGGTGGGCTGTGAGCTCGTCCACACAACAAGCAATAAAAAAAAATTTACAAAATTATAAAACAGAGCTATATTTAATAAAGGAATTTGTTATTAGATGTTTGGCTGAATTTATACTATGTGAGTTTTCGATATCAGGTGAATTTTCACTAGCTCCGGTTTTGTTTTTATTAATTTGTTTGATAATTTGAATAATCATTAAGTTAATAGAAGAAATAAATAACACGTAGAACTAAATCTATACTAATATTATAAAGAGGAAAGATTTGTTTGTTTCGAATAGGCTCCGAAACTACTGGACCGATTTGAAAAATTCTTTTTCCATTAGAAGCCGACATTGTCCCTGATGAACATAGGCTACTTTTTTTTTTTTTTTTTTGGTTTCATGTGTGTTTTAATGTTTCCGAAGCGAAGCGAGGGCGGGTCGCTAGTAAAGAATATAACGTAGAAAGATGCTCGATTGCCGATATTACAATGACGGTTAATGTTTAAATGAGAAAGAGGGTGCTCTTCTTCGACTTCAGTAAGGTGAAGTTTCATCTGAGTTCCTAAGGCATTAAAAGTTTAAAACCTTTCAAACTTAAATGCATAATTTTCTGGGGTACATTGAGAGCATGAATCTGGACATGTTCGAAGTCACAAATGGTTAATAAACAATATCTAATGCGGCTGCGACTGTTAGAAATAAAGTTGTAGATGAGTACGTTGAGTTGCCGCAATTCTTGATATGATTGCAGTGCTGGTGTACTGTGTATATACCGGGTATGAATTCTGTTGTCTATCATCTATTCAGAAAACGCTGTGGGTCCTTGAACGAGAGAGAATCTTCTACCAAACGCCTGCCATTATTCAAGGGACACAGGTTAAATAAAAAAAAGGTTAAAACTTTAAAAGCATGATTCCGTGAGACAAAGGTGTAGCGAATATAAGTTTTTAACGGAACCTAATATTGTTTAAGCGACTGATAAGCCTTCCTGAACCCCGTTACGTCGTCTCGATATGGGCATTTACATAATCATAGATAAACAAACAATGGATGTTCGATGTTGATGGTCTATTGATTGTGTTCAGGATGTTACTGGGTGATTAATTACTCAATTAATGATTAGTTACAATCGTAATAAATGATTCGGGACATTAGTGTGCGCAAAATGGGATATAGTTGGTGTGGGTTTGTAGATGTCGTTAAATTGTCTGATGGCAATCTTAGTGTTATAGAAATGGCGGTTATTTTGACGTTTGAGCGTTTTTTGCGTTCGAAATAGGTACTAACATTTTGTTTATTTTTGTGATTACACTTTTCCGTATGAGTATATCATTATGCTCACAGAGCTTTAATTCAGATGATAGTGAAATTTGATGTCATATTCTAAATTGTTCGTTAGCATTGTATTATCGATCTTCTTTTCCCTACCTAAGCTGACGGTCTAGAGAGACCATATCAGCATCACCGAGCTAGTAGGTGAGTCCACGGGGGTCAAACCTGACGTTGTTGCTAACACGAACCCTAGCAAGAGCCGTACTTTGCAGAATCTACCACCGGATCGGAAACGTGACCCACTGAGAAGACTCGACAAGAAACTAAGTGGGCTGTGTCTGAGGTTAATTTACACGCCGAGCCCTTCGTCGCAAGCGACAGGTTCGACGAGAACGATGACCGGTGCTTAGGGTACCTAAAACCACCGTTAGTGGATCGGGAGGATCCGAGATGACGTGTTTTGGGCGAGGTCGACTGTTTACCATTAGCCACAGGATCGGGTATTATCGATCGATATTGCAACCGAACTATGTAGTTGCTTTTGGGTCGCTAGCTTGTGCTCAGCAATAATAGAATAGGGTTGATTACAATGGTACGAAATGGAATGGATTCTTCGTGATAAATATTAGATTTCATTTTATTGGTAATGTTCGACAAAGCAAGTGTGTGGATTTGTATGGATCTTATGTGGTTATATTTAACTGTCACTAAGTGGCTATGTTTACAACAATAGCTTCTCGAGTCGAATAAGACTACGGAGCTTTGGTTACTAATTAAAGTTTTATTATTCTCACACCAGCAAGCACTTTACGCCTTAAGTACTCGTCGTCCATGGCATAGACATAGACGAAAGCATTAGCAAACTAAGAACCATGTACGTGTCTTGTGATTCCTGTTTAGATAGGAACTCTTTTTGCTAAATAATTACTAGATTTCTTTTAGGAATATGTGTTATTTTAGGAATTTTAAGCAAAATTTCTTATGAGCTTAAGATTTGAAATTTTTAATGTTATATTATAGTAAATGACAGTTGTAAAAAAAGAGGTATGAAAATGGATGGGAGCGGAGAAGAATACATACTCTATTTTTTTAAATGTGAGTATCAAAAATGTATAGCTCTTCATAAATCTAACGTTCTTTGAATTCTTTGGTGTATCAATACAATTCACTTAGCGTATTATCCTGCTAATCAAACTAGCAGTGTCAAAGCGGTCAATGGAGTCCGCGCTATACTGATTTTGATATTTTAAAGCTTATACCTAGTTAAAAATATTTTTACGATCTATCCCGTCACCGTTCTCGTCGAACCAGTCGCTTGTGATGAAGGGCTCGACAAGTGAATTAACCCATAGATACAGCCCACTTAGTATCTCGCCGGATCTTCTCAGTTGGTCGCGTTTTCGATCCGGTTGTAGATTCTGCGAAGCACTGCTCTTGCTAGAGCAACACTCTTGGTTAGAGCCCCGTGAGCTCACTTACATGTCAAGGAGAAGCTGAAATAGCCTCTCAAGGCTATCAGCATAGGTAGGGAAAAAAAAGCTTAATGCGTGTAATATTCTCCGGCCGATTCCGGCAGTCTGAAACACGAAAACTATAAAATTTTCGTAACATCTAATATCATCATTATCCTGCCCTTCTCCCAGTCACCTGGGGTCGGCGCAACATATTTTCTCCTTCCATACTCTTCTATCATATACCATTTCTTCGCTCACTCCTCTCTTACACATATCGTCTTTCACGCAATCCATCCATTTTTTCTTAGGACTACCTCTTCCTCTATATCCTTCCACATTCATAGTTAGAATTCTCTTACCAACCTCATTTTCATTTCGTCTCATCACATGTCCATACCATCCCAACCGCGCACTTCTCAGCTTCTCTGTCACAGGTGTCACATTCAGACTTCATCTAACATATTCATTCCGTATTCTATCCATTCTCGTTACTCCACACATCCATCGCAATATTCGCATCCCTGCTGCATGCAATCGCCTTTCATCCGCCACCGTAACATCTAGTATGATAACATATAATAACAATAAAACACGCTAGGTTGAGTCGTAGAAGTAGTTTTAATTATGTCTAAAATTCTCGAAAATTGAAGAAATTAGGTGCCGTTTTACAAACGTTCAGTTGCGTGCGCGCCCGGACGGATTCTGTAGAATAGTGCATTCTGACTGTCGCGCATCTAATATTGAACTAGATGATGTACGAGCATATAAATCTAACGCTGTCCAGCCGCCTTCTAATCGTATGACGAATCGCGTTTCATAGTGGAAAGGTCACAGTGTACGATTTTAATTTAACTTGTACTAGAGGTCCCGCAGTAGTCGAAATTCGACTATAATTAATTGGAATTGTAAGTTTGTACACTATTATGATTGTATTTTATACTTCTATAATCACAAATTTCGCCAAGGCTACACTATGAAAAAATATTAATAAAGACAAACAATATTTAATCGATTCTCAATTTGACCACAGACGTCAAGAACAAAAGTTTGACAATAAATAGTATGCATGCGTGTGTGCGTCAAATACATGGTATGTAGCGTGTGTAATGTTTTCTTTATTGATTTAATGTATCTTTTATGCATTATTTAAAAAAAATATTAGCATTGTGCACTTCTTCTCTATATTCTTTATAAGTGTGGAAAATTTCATACTCCTCCGTCAGCGCAATTTTCGTAAAAAGGGATACAAAGTTTTTGCTTCACGTATTAATATATAGATAAAGCTTTGTATTGACGTTGACGTTGACAGAAATATTAATATTTGGGTCTGTATCAAATCAGCATTCAACCATAGGAGGGAGCCACAAGTGGTACAAAGAAAGAAACGTGTTTTTTACGGAATAAAAATATATAATTAAAATTCATTAAAACCCTTTGTGAATTAGCTTTATTATAAAAGTGAAAAGAACTATTCAAATTTGAATACAAGAATAGTCCTCCTCCTTGCATCGTATTCCTCATTGCTGAGGGTCGTGACCACCCTTTGGTATCACCTTCGCACGCACGATTTTTCTCCATCCATTCTTGTCTCTGGCGGTGTGGAGGGCGTTGTGAAACGTGGAATCAAGAGCGGTGCGGATCTGGTCGGACCAACGTATTGGGCTGCGCCCCCGAGGTCTTTTCCCATCTACTTTACCAGTCACGATGAGCCTCTCGAGATTGCTACCATCCTTTCGTGCGATGTGACCAAAGTATTCAAGGACTCTGCGAAGACACTCGGATGACAGCCGCGAGGAGATTTTGAGTTCTTGCAAGATTGATACGTTGGTCCGAAATGCTGTCCACGGAATACGCAGCATCTTTCTCCAGCACCACATCTCAAAGGCGTCAATGCGTCTGCGGTCTGCAGATTTCAGTGACCAGGTCTCAGCGCCATACGAAAAAATCGAGAAAACTAGAGTCCGTACCAGTTTGGTTTTGGTCTTTACGGATATGTTGCGATCTCTCCAGATTTTTCCGAGCTGAGTCATGGCACTCTTAGCCATACCAATTCTCCGGCGCACCTCCCTCTCGCACGAGCCATTGTTACTAATGTTGGAACCCAGGTAGTTAAAATTGTCCACTATTTCTAGGTCTAATGCGCCAGTGAGTTCCAATTTTCCAGACCTATCCACCACCATGACTTTGGTTTTGGATTTGTTTATGGAAAGTCCCATCTCCTTGCTTATCCGCTCCATTCGGTCCAGAAGCGCAACCATTTCCGACTCATTCGCTGCAAGAAGAGTAGTATCATCGGCGTATCGGAGGTTGGTGATTTTCACGCCACCAACTGTAATGCCACCGTCCCAATTCTCGCAGGTCCGTCTCATTATGTGCTCCCCATAGGCGTTAAAAAGAATGGGCGATAAAATACAACCTTGGCGTACTCCTTTGTGAAATTTAAAAGGTTTCGAGGTTGTTCTATCGACTCTTACGACTGCCTGACTTGAGCCATACAAGAATAGTAAAGCATGAACATTTAATTGTCGATTCTCTGTTTTAGGTTAGTAGTTATTTCATTAGTTGATATTAGGTAAGTAAAAGATATCTGTATTTAATAAATAAAACTCTGTTTTAGATGAATCGCATAATGTTTTGCTTTAAGAAGAAATATAATAGATAATCTTATATACATGATTCTCTAATGGTAGTATGATGGGTAGCGAGATCGCATGAGTAATACTTCTATCCTGCCCAATTCTATAGTGAAGTATCATGCGTTACCTAGTATCAGTATTAAGTATCTGTACTACTATTTTATTCACAAGTTGCTTGCTTATGCATTTAGGTCACGACATATCAGTTTCAGCGCTGGTTATCGGTTAGAATAAATCGTAAGTGCTAAATTATCGGATGTTGTCAGAGGCCTCGTTCTAACTGGCAACCAATCATCGTAGATTTGGAATTCATAATTGGATGTTGTTATGCAGAATGTGTTAAAATTTTTTTTTTTTTCTTTATCTAATCCGCCTTGTTTATGTACGGGGAAAAGCTCGGGGCATCACAAGATCCGGAAATAATTTAAAGAGCCTCATCATCAGACGCGATATTGCGTCAGCGCTCATTCTGAGTCATTAATGTAAAGTCTCTACATCATTCATGGTAACACGAAAAAAATTCTTAAAAGATTTGGGAATTATTTTCTGTGTATGTGAGATGTAGACAGTAGTTTGGTTGTCTTAACGTTTTCGAGAGATATCTCGACAGGGATTTTAAGATTGGGCTCCGTGTAACGGAAACATATTAACTACAAGTAAGGCTTTAAGAAAATTATGATGACGTTTCTAGATGTTAAACTAAAAATGCATGACTCAGGAGTGCTAAATTACCACCTCCAATAAATACTAAGTGGTCTAGTTAAAATCAATTTTAAAGGATTTTCAAACTACATTTTAACTGTACAGTTAGCTGTCCTTATTATCTAAATCGATTTTATTATAAATTCATCCATAACCTTCGTTTAACAAAAAAATATTCACAAATGGACTGCACTGCATGCTATCGGTCTTTCGCGGAAGACCTCATATAATAGTCCATTCTAAACACACGCAATAAGGTTCAAAATAGAATACAACTATAAATAGCCCACCACAAAAGCTGTAAGTGAGCACTTTTGATTTATTCTCAAGTTCGATGAGTTATTCACGCTCCGTATGTCGTCGAGTTGCAATGATAACGTGTCCATATACAATTGTTTGTTTGTCATTGTCTGTTCGTAATTAAGTATTTAATTTTCGGTTGTTGGGTGTTACTACTTACTATATTTAACTCCAGTTAGGACGGTGCGCGCCTCCATAGACCATAGACTTGGATATAAGCATTTCACAAAACGTACAAGTAACTGAGACCATGTCGTCCGTCATACGCGCCTTTTCGCGAAAGATTGCCATAGTTGATGAATGAATTCAATGTCCAATGAAGTCCTCTAATCAAATCAAAGATTTTCCTATCCAACGCCTTGATTCCTATGACGCTGGTCTCACAGCCAGTAAGTTACTGCTACCTTACTTATTTGTAGGAAAAGACAATTACCGTACCAATGCAACGGAGAATGATGGTGTACAATACCCAAAAGATTTTGTCTACTGGTGGTAGGACCTCTTGTGAGTCCGCGCGGGTAGGTTCCACCGCCCTGCCTACTTCTGCCATGAAGCAGTAATGCGTTTCGGTTTGTAGGGTAGGGCAACCGTTGTAACTATACTGATATCTTAGAACTTATATCTCAAGGTGGATGGCGCATTTACGTTGCAAATTTCTAAGGGCTTCAGTAACCACTTAACACCGGGTGGGCTGTGAGCTCGTCCACCCATCTAAGCAAAAAAAAAACCAGTAGGTACTTATGGCCATACTATCGACTGACCTTTCTTCCGTTGTTCAAAGGTGGTAGGTTCAAGGTTGGGTTGGCGAAATTTGCATTAGCCGTCACTATCCTCGCCTTTTCAGAGGCCTGTCTCCGCGGGAATGGTTTTCGATAAACACGACAGTCAGGCTGTCTAATGGATTCAACCGTCTCGTATAGTGATGATACGACAAAACAAGCTCTCTCTACAAAAAAGATGGTGTCGAAACGATTTTGTCCATTTGCCATTAAAAGATCTTCTCGCAATTTAGGCGGGCAGCAAGGTTTGCTGCGCTTATTGTATTTTAATAAGTAAATCCACGGGTCCAACTAAGTTTGTCCAGCATACGGCGTTGGGCATACGGTCGTGAGCGATTCCGTTGTCTTTCGAGTGAATTTATGTTTTGATTATTGTAGAAAATGAACATATCTTTGTCACGAGCGCGATATAAAGGCAAACTGATAAATCCGGACAGTTGGAGTAATGCTTCGTTGCCTGTATATTGCAGGCGGTCAAATGGTTTGTGTCAAATAAAAATTGGAATTATTACTGATACTGTATTACTGATACTGGTGGTAGGACCTCTTGTGAGGCCGCACGGGTAGGTACCACCGCCCCGCCTATCTCTGCCGTGAAGCAGTAATGCATTTGGGTTTAAAGGGTGGGGTAGCCGTTGTAACTATACTGAGACCTTAGAACTTATATCTCAAGGTGCGTGGCGCATTTATGTTATAGATGTCTATGGGCTCCAGCAACCACTTAACACTAGGTAGGCTGTGAACTCGTCCACCCATCTAAGCAATAAATAAACAAAAGATATCAAAAATCCTCTTCGACATCTGCATCACTCTTAGTATTCTTCTATAAAATCGTTCACTAATCAAACACGAATTGAAGCGATCTCAAAAATCATCCCAAGCAACCGCAGATGTAACATCCATCAAACGGGCCGACAGTTCATAAGCTAACACAAACTAAAAGCGGTTAAATTTAACTCGACACTCGGATGTGGCGCCCAAAGCAGATAATACAATATAAGATGTGTTTAAGTATGTAATTTCTTGTCAAAGTCAGCTACTTGATACTTAGGTAAGTTCGCGCATTGCTTGTACGACAAATTCGGATGAGCTTTTAGTGATGGGTTGTGGAATTCATAGCACACTCAGTTTTTACTAGTTATCAATGCCTGGCAGCTCCTACCCCATCAGTCTTGCTTACCCAAACGTAAAAATAAAACTCCAGATGGCTTTGATATAAAATAATCTAAATGATGGTTGGTACACGGTTGTGTTCTCCCGATTTTCTCTACATCCTATAACTGTCTCTATGACTCACAACAGAGGGGTCTTGACCCGTTAGACTAAAAATTTCAAACGCGTATCAAATATTGTCCTCCAGCATTTTTTTTTATATTGCCCTTGGAGACAGTCGATCATACGGCCCACCTGATGGTGAGTGGTTACCATCACCCATGGACTTTAACAACGGTAGGGGCAGCGTCAAACCGCTGCCTATTTAAATCTCTCACTAATTTATCGCACGTGCAATAGCTAAGGAAAGCCGATACGGCGTCTAAGTCCTCAGTAGACACCCCCAGAAACTCCCTTATCGCGGCAGCCACTTACACTAGTTTTAATTAGAGATCGCATTTTGTGCCCGTCGAAAATTAATCAAATTATGTACGTTGCCTTCAGGCGTTAGAGTTTGGATGGTGGAATGTGAAAGATTGACAAACTATCCTTATTTTAAGGAATCGAATTTTTCTAATTTGTTATTGAAAGTATAAGTTTCAATTAGCTGGATTATACGTAGTGCATTTTTATAAATAACACTTATGTGTTTTATTTAAATGTTACTTTAATTTTGAGTCCTTATTGCAATGCTTAAGTGCAAAATGCAAATAATACGTAAAGCAAAGTAATGCATTTATTGAGTTTTAGTAAACAGTTTTATAAATTTTTACTTTAATTATTTTTAACTTTTTACTGGGACGATATTTTAAAATATTTTAAATACACTACGGCACACTGCACTTTAAAAGGTGCGTTGTTCAATTTTGAGTACATAATTTTTAATAAAATTTAAATATAAATTAACTATAGCTTAATTATATATATTAAGTAAATAATATAGTTATAAATATTTTATGAACAGATATGAGTAGAAAGGTTATTTTGATAATATCCTGAAAAGCACCCCACGCTTTTTTACAATAAAATCATTTTTTCTTACACTATGTTTAATTCAAATTAATTAAAATTTATTTTCTATTTTTTAGTTGGATTTTCTATAAAAGCGTATTTTGTTAGTTTTTTTTAAAGTATTATTTATTTTTAATTAAACATGTTGGTAATCTAATGAATTGTTGAGTTATATTACCTATAATTGAAGTAAAATTTATTATTATATTTAATTGTAATGTGTCAATGTAAAAAATTTGTTTTGCTTCCTCACTATACTAAACGCCTATTTATTAAAAAGAAAGACAAGAAAAAGATTATTTATTAAAAAGACAAACGACAAGAACTCGAATGAATGATGAAATTCATAGTACAAAGTGGCATTAAAAAGAAACCAAAAATTTACTTCAGCTGAAACTTTGAAAGAAGGCAAAAATGAATACTTAATATTGAACTTTGAATAAAAAAATTGGTGCTTAAATGGATAACAGCATCCACTCAGATACTAATGTGTGATACTCAAGTGGTGGCAAAACATAATACCCCACATCACGCGTCGAATGATATCTACAATTTATATTAAATATTTAATTAAGTACAACATGTTGGACTCAAAGCTCGAAGCAAAAGCACAGTGTTTTAATCAATAAAAATTAAACCTACAAATTTAAATGAGACCTTAATTACTTTGAGCTTTAAAGCTCATCGATACGATACTATGAAATTTGATTGCAGATTGAAAATACTAAATAACAAGTAATATTTTCTCAATGTACCAAATATCGATTATTATTTATTTCGATCCCAATCCACTTATTGGTACCAACTTGTGACTTTTTATTACACTTCATTTATGAAGAAGCTCATCTGGTGAGAAGTTTCCTTTTTATTTTTTATTTCCTAGATGGGTGGACGAGCTCATGAGCCATCTGGTGTTAAGTGGTTACCGGAGCCCATAGACAACTACAACGTAAATGCCGCCACGAACCTTGAGATAAGAGTTCTAAGGTCTCAATTGTAACAGCACAACGGCTGCCCCACCCTTCAAACCGAAACGCATTACTGCTTCACGGCAAAAAATAAGCAGGGCGGTGGTACCTACCCGTTCAGACTCAGAAACCCTCTTAACACCAATGTTTCTATACCTCTGAACACAATTAAAAGGTTTGGATCGTCTTGTATCTAGAAAATAAAACATCTGTATTCAGACAGAAGAGATCTAGACTAAAAATGTGAGCACATGAAAATATCTTCTCAGTCAATATCCACAAACACGAAGAAATACATTCCGACATCAAGTACTTAATAACAAGTTGGCCACCCCTCAACTACCCCCCTGTCAAACATATGACAAGCGCAGATTTCGCTTTGTACTTGTCAAAAATATAGCAAACAAAAGATACGGTATACGAATAAATGAAGTGAGCTGATATATCTCGCTTAGGTGTAGTGATGGGGCTATGTCGATTTATCAGTAAATATCTCGATATTCATGAAAATATTGGACGTGTATTTTGGTGGAACTTGTTTGGTTATTGATCTTTTTTTATGGAAAAATTAAGTTTTGTCACGAAACTATTGCTTTTTTGATTAAATTTAAATCACGGTTGTACTGTAAAAAGTTTATAATTCACTAATTTAAACAACAAAAAAGCCTTGTAGGGACAACATATCGATACATTTTTTTCTTCGCATCCCTGCCCAAGCAATATGTGTAGGCAGACAAAGTGACGTATCACACACTGACACCCGCGCATTCGCGGGAAGTATGCAAAGAAGTCTCCTCTACAACGACCGAACAATCTTGATACTTACGCCGCGGGCGTTCGAGTTTTGACAGCTCATTTTCGTTTGTGATTAAAAGTTTGTGGTTCGTAAAAAATATGTTTCTAAAAGGGTTTTTTTTTTAATTCTAATATCAAAATTGTATCTTTTCGTGACAGATTTAAAGCTATAATTAAATAATAAGTAATTGAAGACAGGAGTGCTCTCAAAGTCTGATTTTTAATTCTTCCAATTATTTAGGAGTTCTAACAGTCTTTTTCCTGCAAAAAAAAAGTTATGTATAAGTATAGATTTAGATTGTAGTTTCCTTGAAAATATCTATTATGACAATGTCAAGCGAGTCTAAGAATAAAAAAGGCATGTGCGTCAATATGTTACATTAAGATCAGTGTATTAGTAAATCCTCAGAAATAGGTACGATTATAGTGATAACGTCACTTAGATCATTTTAACATTAAGAACAAATAGTCAAAGTATCAAGACCGTTTGAAAGACACATATCGACAGTAGCTCCAACAATAATAGTTCCGTATCCCATTTGAATATTAGAACATCCATCCAGCGAAGATTTCACTCGTGGTATACAGGGTGTTACACCCACAGGGTGGCACGCATACATTCGCATTGTGTAGCGGTTATACGGATTGATAGTCGTTATGAAAAATGACTGGTTGAGGACTTTTAATGTGACATAACGTTTTGTGAATGTTGATGGTAATGGCTGATATTTCGTGTTTCTGCGATTGGCATATTTTGTTGGAATGAATAATAAAATATATCCGTAATTGGAAGAGCCTTCCTCAAAACATTGACTCTTCTGACATTGGTATTCTTCTTATCTTGAGCTTTATACTGTAAGAGCATTGTCAATTTTAGAGACAAAATTATCTTTGAAAAAATCATATTTTTGGTTTGCGTAGACTATATAATAATGTACTATAATTGATTGCGTTCGCATATTAATGCCAGTAATTTTTGTCTTAATACAATTGATATACATTAGTAAGACTAAATCATTTAAACAATTGCCTGTATTTCCTACATCCATCAATAATCACACTAATGACATTCCCAAGCTCAACTTCAAATGAAATACATCAAGCAATTCTAAAATATTTTACAAAACGGAATATTTTCAAAATGTCAGAAGCGGCAACCGATCCGCAGCCTATTATTTGTTCTCGCACACTCTCTTGCTTATTTGAAATTAACAAAAGGGTGGGTGGTATTGCTTATTATTGACTAGATGGGAAATATTTTATTGCGACTCCGTTCCCCGTTTTAATTGTCGCTATTGTCTATACGTATGTTTGTTTGCAAGATTTATGATAACACAGATATGGATATTTTTACTTTCAGATGGATTCAGCTAAAATAGTGGTGACTGTACTGACGTTGTAACTGTATTGAGACTGTAGAACTTGTATCTCAAGATGCGTGGCGCATTTACGTTGTAAATGTCTATGGGCTCCAGTAACCACTTAACACCAGGTGGGCTGTGAGCTCGTCCACTAATCTAAGCAATAATAAAATAAAAAGACAGTAAAGACCTGTCTGCAGGACGCCGTCACAATATCGTGCTCTGATAAACAAAAGGTCATATGTAGACCAATAAAGAGAAATGGGTCTTCGTGTCACACGCTAGGTAGAACTCGAGTACTGGTAAGCGCTTAGCGCCAGATATGCCTTGTTTATCCCCTACCTATTAGCCTATTCAAACTACGGCCGGATGGTTAGTTGAGCTCACGGGCTCAATCTCAGAGAATTGCTAACACTAGCAAGAGCAATGCTTCGCAGAATCTACCACCGGATCGGAATCGCGACCCACAGAAGATCCGGCGATAAACTCAGTAGGGAGATATGCCGTATATTCGTCAGTTCAAAACCTTTATAGACTTGAATTTTTCAAGATTATCAAATACCAGTCGTATCTATTAAAATACAATTGAAAATTCGAGATTTACTTTGCAAGGGTTTTTGCACAGTTACATGAAAACACTTATCATCTATCGTTTAATAAAAACAAATATATTGTTATAATAAATTCCCTATAAATACAATTTCTGGAGACAACAATACAAACGAGGTCGTAAAAGGGAAAAAGCTCACGCGCCCCGCCAAAAAAGCTTCAGGGAAAACCACTATCGAAGCCGGGATGTAAGAAAGTTGAATTATGACGGGAATGAATACAAATGCCTTCAAATACGACAACTGAGTCGTATCGGCTGATATATACAGATATATGATTTCAAGAATGTAGTATTTTGTTGTTTTTTTGTGGGAAAACCCACGTTTTTACGAGGAGGCCAGCTGAGTTGCCTTGTTGTTCTGAAATAATACCACATCATCAGACTGACGCCACAATCATCATTATCTATTTTAAATGCAACTTAATGATTATCCCCCCACATCAGATATACCAACAGACAGCATATTTTTTAGCCATCCACAGGTCGATGATCCAGATACGGCTCAAAAGGCCACATTCAAGGTTGGACATACTTAGATCCATCGTCGTTTTTGATATTGCAATAAAAATTGGTTTATTTAAACAAAATATAATTTGTTGTTGTCAAAATTGATTATTTCCACAATTTTAGAATACAAACATTTGAAAGATATTAAAATTTCACGATCGTCACAACGAAACCACGTTTCTGAAAATAAAAGATAAAATCATTTTAGGAATGAGGTGACTTCGATATGAATGTGTTTGTAAAATTATTAAGAAATCTACATAATAATATTCTATATTGTGTATTTTTTTATTAACAAAGTTGTCCGGTTTCACGTAATGGTCAATTTTACGGTAAACTGGAATCCAAAAATCAAGATATGTACGTAAAAAGATCTTGTAATAACAGTTTCTTTGAGAAATACTTATAATAAGGTATGAAAGCTCAAACTAATCATTGGGTTCCGCATTGATCATGTGCAATGATAGTTTATCTGAATATTGAGCAGATAGCCACCATCTTGGACTCAACTATTTCTCTACTACTCCTAATTTTTCTACCTAGCTTTGCCTGATGATCCACCTGTAATGTTTATGTATTTATTACTGGTGGTAGGACCTCTTGTGAGTCCGCGCGGGTAGGTACCACCGCCCTGCCTATTTTTGCCGTGAAGCAGTAATGCGTTTCGGTTGGAAGGGTGGGGCAGCCAGTATAACTATAGTGAGACCTTAGAACTTATATCTCAAGGTGGGTGGCGCATGCCAATGCTGAAATTTCTCGGAGGATTTTCGATTTTTCATTGTCGTTTTAGACAGACGACCATGCAGACCATCTGATGATGGGTTACCGCCGCGTGTGGTTGCTTGCGCTAAGTGGTTACGTCAGCGATGCCAGCATACAGAGAAGCAGCTGGCTACGAATGCTAAGAAGCACGAATGTTACAGATCACGTTTTTCACAATGAACGGATAACATCATGCAATTTTTCACCATAGTTTTTTCTATACTAGTGGTCACCCAGTAGTCGAATTTCGACTATAATTAATTGGAACTAAAAGATGGTACACTATTAAGATTCTATTTTCAAAGATTATTATACTTCTATAATCACAAATATCGCCAAGACTACACTATAGAAAAATATTAATAAAGTCAAACAATATTTAATCTATTCTCAATTTGAGAACCGACGTCAAGAACAAAAGTTTGACAATATATAAATAGTATGAATGCGTGTGTGCGTCAAATACATGGTAGTGTGTGTAATGTTTTCTTTATTGATTTGATGTATTATTAATGCATAATGTTAAAAAAATATTAACATTCTGCACTCCTTCTCTATATTCTCTATAAGTGTGCGGAATTTCATACTCTTCCGTCTGCGCAATTTTCGTAAAAAGGGATACAAAGTTTTTGCTTCACGTATTAATATATCTATATATAAATTGGCGCAATCAAAAGTGGTAAGGTGTGTTACAGTCTCACACCAACATGCTGCTTTGAAATAATCCTGCCTTTCAAACAGTGTGACAGCTGTGTTATGTATATGAAACTTAGTCCTTCGTCATTCTGTGTATATGGACAGGTAGCGTTATTTCTGAATACCAGGAGAATCCAGTTAGAAAGTCATCGTTTACAACAATAAATAAGACTACTTCCTAATTAATTGATAAGAAGTGTTTTTGCTTCCGCGGAACCCTAACGACAGAGACCATATTTCGAGAACAATGTGAACATTCATCGGAGTAGCGTGATTCAGTTTTATTACCAGACTAGTCTTGACATATGACTTCACTGGTAATAATTTCACAAAGATTCAAGTCCGATGCTTGTTAAGCTGTGATCATTTTCAAACCTGTACGAAAATAGTACGAATGGTGGATTTTCGTGTGTTCTACAATACACCACCAATTTGGTTTCGTGCGCAAAGCTTTAAAGCTTTATCCTCATGTGTCAAGACCAGCAAAACAACGTTCACGTTATAACGTCGATAAATATTGTCTCCGTGTCAACATCGCCTAAAATACGTCATTACGGATCCTCCCGATCCATTAACGGTGCTTTTAAGTACCACAAGCACCAGTCACCGTCCTCGTCGAACCCGTCGCTTGCGACGAAGGGCCCGACGAGCGAATTAACCCACAGACACAGCCCACTGAGTTTCTAGCCGGATCTTCTCAGTGGGTCGCTTTTCTGATCCGGTGGTTGATTCTCCGAAGCACTGCTCTTGCTAGGGCCAGTGTTAGCAACCCTCCGTTGAGCCCCGTGAGCTCACCTACACGTTAGGGTGAAGCTGAAATAGCCTCTCAGGGCTATCAGCATAGGTAGGGGAAAAAAATCGGTAGTCCTATTTTCGGTGGTCCTACCACCAGTAAAAAGTTATCGTTGCTATAAACAATTGACACCACATTCACTTTTCACTGAACTTCATACTTGACGAAAACATGTAAATGTATTATTGTATAGCAGCTGTCCACGCGGATGCATCACTCACTCAAGTAGGAGAGAGACAGATGTCGAACGCTGCCGAACGCGGAGGCCGATTGTGCCTCTTTGTCGCTCGTTGCGCGCTCTCGCTTGCACTTCAAGCCTTAAATAGAACGCCTCAGAGCGAGGTAACGCCGCATGAGTCTTGTTTTTTCGTGCGTGCAGCCGGCTCCATCGAATTATAAGACGTTGTCATGTCAAAAAGCAACAAAAAATGTCTCCGTCTATAAAAACAGTGGTTATTAATTATTCATGAAGCGAAAGAAATCATTATATGTTATCTCATTCTCTCGCAGGATAAACCTAGAGATATATATGTTTGTCTCTTTCTAATGTCACTATTTCGTTTCATCACATTTCAAATCACTACGAAACTAGAGCAGTTTTAACATCTGTATAAATTAATAAGACAAACACATTTTCTCTTTTGGTAAGCTTAAACATTAATAACATTAATAATGGCATATTGTCTTAGAAAGATAAGATCAATGTGTCATGCGCGTATCTGGTTTGAGCAGAATTTGTTTCGTAAATACGTTTTTTATTCAAATATAATATTCGACGTTGTTCTCTGAATTGGACATTTAAATTTAGTTGTGGGAATTGAACGGGCTCAGTTTGTTTTTTTTTTTTGTGGGAGCCATTTGTTTAATGACTCTAGTAGAAGTATTTTCGGACCAAGTACAGTTGCATACCTAGCAATGAATAATATTTCACAACGTGTATGGCACCGAAAATATATAATAAGCTACCTGATGCTATAAAAAAAGACAAATTATTTTTATTTAAAAAGAACTTGAAAAGATTTTTAACTTTAAGATGTTAACAGTTAACGATTTTTTAAATGATAAATGATAATGTTAATTTTAAATTCGCTTCCTTCTGTTCTTTGTTTTTGTTTTATGACATAAATAACTAATTCTTATTCAATTAATTTATTTTATTGTTTGATATTTTAATGAATTAATAGGTTTATTGACTGCATTTAATGTAAATAATTTTGAATAATATTTGCAAGCCGACCTGGTAGAAACACGCTGTTCTATTAAAATAACTAACAAAAACTTTGTAAGCCGTGTTTTAGCTAATAAAGTTTGATTTGATTTGATTTGCTCGAGAAGTACTTGGAAGTATGAGTTATAAAGTCGTCTATTTTATGATTTTATTAAAATTCATCAAAACATCTCTCTCAACATTAGAACAGTGGCTGCCTTTCAATTGCTTTGTGGAAGACAATTTACAAGAAGGGTTCGTCTGAATTCGAAGGTACATCTCGCTATCTACAACATATATGCCTATAAAAGTTTCAATTGAAACTATAAAGCTTTCACCAGGTTTTCCAACTGGGAACGTAGGATCTCATCAAACCATCGATTATAATATAAATCGGCGAATTTAAATTCTACCCTATTTTTGGGGTAAAGGGAAAATATGAGAAACATCATAAAAGGTAATAACGGTGTTCATAAAGAGTCAGAAATGCGTTGTCGATATGAAACGTTCGGTTATAAAATATATTTTGTGGAAGTGAGGACTCGTACCCCACAGTGAAATAGCTGCAGACCATGCAAAGCTTAGAAGTGGTTTTTGTAAATAATCTCTATGAACCTTTACCGAATTATATTTGTTCTCGCGAGAACGAGATGTTTTTTTAAATAAAAAGTAATCAATATTATTCTCGTGACCCAATACTATCAATTTAAAGGAATCATAATATTTCGACATGAAAGAATGACAAACAAAAATAAAACACACTTTCACTATTTCATTTTACTATTCCTGATGCTTCCACAAATAATAATGATAAATTTTATTTAGATTTTCAAGCCAAGTTAATTTTTAGTGCGAAAAGTGATTCCGGGTACATCTAATTTTTAATGTGGTCTGTGTATCTCAGCTGAGCGCCGGAAGCGGATATTGCAGCGATGCGATGCCTCCGTCCCATTTGTCACGGGACTGTCCGACGTTTGACGCGCCACAAAGACTTTGCACCACAAAGAAGTGTAGATTGCAGCTTTGGCTTTTGTTTTGTATTGATTTATATGCGTCTGTGCTTCCTTGTCTACATTTCAGTTGTCTTCATAGTTAAAAAAGAGGCCAGTTCCAGTGCCAGAATGATTGTTTTCAGTAATTTCTGTTTTTGCACTAGCGCTCTTAATTCTTGCTTGAAATTTGATTACCTTGATTTTGAGCAAATACCAAGTTTCAATAATGGGAGAATATTTCAGTTGACTACAATTCCGGATATCTTGGGCTAGTTGCTCTATGCACTACTCTATAGGTGAGTTCGCACGGATAGATGCCATAGAGTATTTCTGCCGTGAAGCAGTAATGCGTTTCGGTTTGAAGGGTGGGGCAGCCGTTGTAACTATACTGAGGTCTTAAAATTCATAACATCTCAAGGTGGGTGGTAGCATTTACATCAGAGCTGTCTATTGGCTCCGGCACCCACTTAACCCCAGGTGGGCTGTAAGCTCGTCCATCCATCTATGCAGTAAATAGATAAAAAAGTAATCTCTGTTATTGTATTAAGACTCTCAATTCAAATGTTTTCTTGCTTGAAATTTAGTTACCTTCTTTATAAGCAAATACCAGGCTTCAATAATAGGAGGGTATTTCAGTAGACTAAAACTCCATATATCTTAATCTAGTTGCTCTATGTACTGTTCTAAGGCTTAATACTGGTAATAGTGTAACAGTAAAAGTTCGGGACCAGATCTGCGTTAACCGAATCATCTACAATAGAAATATGAATTATGCTGGACCCACCTACATCTTAAAGACCTCTGAAGTGTCAAATTCAAAGATGATCTACACCTTGCTCTAAATTTCTTCAGACTTACCATAACAACATAAATTACTTTCTATGATATGTAGTATACTTTTTATTTGCTTTCTAAGGCTAAGACTGATAGCTATAAATGAATTCTAATCCAACTAGAGTTAAGATTAATCTCCAATCTAAAATACATGACAATGTCAAAACCAACTAATGATGAACGGGTTCTAATCAGAGATTCACGCGTGAAATCAAAGCGAAAGGGCGCCAAAACAAAGGTAATATCAAAGTCACTCGAAGCCACTTTGACATCAAAGAAAAATCGGAAACAAGAGTGGGACAATGGCTGGTGCATATGCATGCCCCGGTGCACCATTGAATATGGATGAGAGCGAGGATAGTGAGGCAATTGCAAATTCTGGTTTTCGTCCGCGAAATCCGATCTCATTTGAATATTAAGTTTGTATTTCGAATATTTTTGTGGTCAATTAACGAAATAAATGTAATTTTATAAATTTTTGAAGTGAAACTTCTTTATGAAACGATGAAACGAAAAAATAAGTCCATAGAGACACAAACACATAAATGTATAGGATTCAGCCGCCGAGAGAATGAGATTGAACACATTAGACGTTCTCGGTCTCCTATTTGTGCAACTCTTCGTAGCATCCCCACTATCGTCCACTAAACATTGTCCATATGTATGCTCCTTTGTAGTGGGATAGTCAGTATATCTATATCTTATTTATAAGTTTCACTTCTACCGTATGTGACTTGCACACACTTTTTTTTTAATCATTTTAGTGTGTAAATGGATAAGGTCGAATTGCAAGAAGCTATGGTTATCACGCCATCGCTGAGATATCACAGGACCAATTAAAAAAAAAAAGTAGAAGTATGTCAGAAGAAAAAAATCACTAAAACTACAAAGAAGGTCGTATGGTTTATTTGCCAAATTAAACAAGATACCCTATATTGAAATATGGACATATAGATCTATAAACAAAAATAATATCTAAAAAAATATTGACGCCACTATTAGGGAGCTGCGGCGTTCAGATCAAAACTAGGATCGGTAGGTCTTGATCCTTTGATGTGACGATTACTAATGATGACGGTTCAATTATTACTTTGTTTGTTCCGTGTACTTACGATGATTGAAGATGTTATTTTGAAAAGTCCTTTTAGTGATAGTTAGGTGAGTTCATTGTTCGCCTGGTTTTAATGGGTTATCAAAATTCCAGAAACGCTACAAAATGGATGCAGAAACCTTAATATCTAAGGTCGAAATCTCAATGGCATTATATATAAATCCAGATATCGCCTGTCTCAGTCTTCGAACCAGGACAACTGATGGTAGCACTAACAAAATTGCCACGGGTTTCTCAAGAGATCCCCATATTGATATGGCAATGCAACCCCGACCACCCTTAGCTGTTGCTGCTACATTTCCTTGTTTGTCTCAATGTAGGAGACTTCTCTCCTCAAATAGTTTCTCTTACTTAATTATTCCTGCCCCCTATTCTATCTTTACAGATAGGTTCATTGTAAGTCGCAATGCGTGAGTTCTATTCTACACTTTCTGTTCCGAATTTTGAAATTCTTAAACATCACGTTTTAAGGCGTAAGGAAATACAGGGTGGGCAAATTTGAGGTTAGAAAGTAAATTGGCTTATAAACACACTTTTTTTGACAAATTCAGTTTTATTTACACCAATTTAATTTAAATTTTCACAATTAAATTTTTTTCTTCAAGATTGTAGCGTTCCATGTTTAAAATTTCCCAACTTTTAACTAAATAAATGTCAAAGGATGACAGCTCAATTCTTGACATTTCATCGTTTGACAGCCAATTTACTTCCTAACCTCAAATTTGCCCACCCTTTACATACTTCATAGTAATAAGGTTCCTCCACTCACCAACGTGTGAGCTTTCATCGTGATTAGATCCTGAAAAAAGAAAGCAAATCTTTGACTTCGCAGTGTTTGCCACAAACCGAAAAGATATTAATTGGAAAATTGTAATATCCCGAAACAATGTTCAAACAATTGCATTATTTGTTTTGCTTATTTTTTAATTTTAAACTTTGTTAATCTAAGTATAAAGCGTACCACAAAGGACTGGATCAAAACGATGAAAAATTATTGAAAGGGGGCTGTAACCAAAGGGGGTGGGGGCATTGACTGTTTCGAAATCTACCAAATTTATCGAAACTTCAATAAAAACATGTTTAGACTTATCTCCGTTGAAATAAAGTTGAAATTTGTCTGATTCATTGATTTTGAGCCAGTAAAATAAATCTTTGTATTATGTTTGAAGGGGGTTCCTGTAATAATCGTGATTTTTTAATCAAATTTCATCTGCGCGAGGGTAGGAGGTAATATTTTTTCATTATTTAATTCTCGTTCGGTCGCGGTTTGTTTTTTTCGTGTACTCCTTCAAGGGACAGTGTTTGAAGCGGTCGGTTTTGATGTTTGGGGCAGCGTTACACCGAAATGCGAAATTTTAAGAAAGATTTCATTTTTCACTCTTCAGTACCGACGCAGATTTTTTTTATTTTTTTATTGCTTGGATGGGTGGACGAGCTTACAGTCCACCTGATGTTAAGTGGTTACTGGAGGCCATAGACATCTACAACGTAAATGCGCCACCCAACTTGAGATATAAGTTCTAAGTTCTCAGTATAGACACAACGGCTGCCCCACCCTTCAAACTGAAACGCATTACTGCTTCACGGCAGAAATAGGCAAGGTGCTGGTCCATACCCATGCGGACTCACAAGAGGTCCTACCACCAGTAATTACGCAAATTATAATTTTGCAGGTTTGATTTTTATTACACGATGTTATTCCTTCACCGTAGAAGTCAATCGTGAACATTTGTTAAGTACGTATTTTATTAGAAAAATTGGTACCCGCCTGCGGGATTCGAACACCGGTACATCGCTACATACGAATGCACCGGACGTCTTATCCTTTAGGCCACGATGACTTCAATGTCTAAGTGCTCCGGTGATCACTTAACGTGTTTGTGCACGTAAACACGTTCTCTAACACTAAAAAAACGTTTTTATCTTATCTTATACCTTTAAACGAGCAATTCTTGTATATACCTAGTCAGGTCATAAGTATTGTCACACAGTAAAAACTTTTCTTTTAGAATGCTGGCCACAAAAAAGTATATTGAACCCGAATTTCGAATTGTTCATGAAAATAAAAATAGTATACATTTAGAATTTTACTCATTTTTAAATATGGAGTGGACGCTTAAAGAAGACCGTGTTGCAGTTATTGCGCTGCATCGTTGCGGTTACGCGCCAATTCAAATTTTTAACATACTGAAAAATTTGAATATAACCAAAAGATTCGTTTATCGTACCATCAAACGATACAATGAAGACTCTAGTGTAGATGACAGATCAAGAAGTGGTCGCCCTCGGTCTGTTAGGATTCCAGCAGTGATAAAAGCTGTGAAGGCGCGAATTCAAAGAAATCCCAAACGTAAGCAGAAACTGTTGGCCCTTCAGATGGGGTTAAGCAGAACCACGGTGAAAAGGGTGTTAAATGAAGACTTAGGGCTTCGGGCATATCGAAGAAAAACAGGAAATCGTTTGAATGCTCGTCTAATGGACCTGAGACTGAAGAGATGCCGCGCTTTGTTGAAGCGGTACGCGGGAAAAAAATATCGGGAAATTCTTTTTTCGGATGAAAAAATTTTTACCGTAGAAGAGAGCTACAACAAACAAAATGATAAGGTGTACGCACACAGTAGTGAAGAAGCGAGCAACCGTATTCCGCGTGTCCAACGAGGTCATTTTCCATCCTCGCTCATGGTATGGTTGGGAGTTTCTTATTGGGGCTTAACAGAGGTACATTTTTGTGAGAAAGGTGTAAAAACGAATGCAGTTGTGTATCAAAATACAGTCCTGACGAACCTTGTGGTACCTGTTTCTCATACTATGTTCAATAACAGGCACTGGGTATTCCAACAAGATTCGGCGCCAGCTCATAGAGCGAAGAGCACACAAGACTGGCTGGCGGCACGTGAAATCGACTTCATCCGGCACGAAGACTGGCCCTCCTCCAGTCCAGATTTGAATCCGTTAGATTACAAGATATGGCAACACTTGGAGGAAAAGGCGTGCTCAAAGCCTCATCCCAATTTGGAGTTACTCAAGACATCCTTGATTAAGGCAGCCGCCGATATTGACATGGACCTCGTTCGTGCTGCGATAGACGACTGGCCGCGCAGATTGAAGGCCTGTATTCAAAATCACGGAGGTCATTTTGAATAAACTTTAGTGTCATAAGAATCTATGTTTTATTAAGTTCATTTTGGTATATGAATGGTTACATAATGAATAAACTTGTTTCAATTATTTTACATTAAACATGTGACAGAATTTATGACCTGACTATGTATATATATAATCTGAATCTCGGAAACGGCTACAACGATTTTCATAAAATTTAGTATACAGGGGATTTCGGGGGCGATAAATCGATCTAGCTACGATTTATTTTCAGAAAATGTCGTTTTATTCGTGTTTTCAATAATCAACTTTATCGATAATCAACTCTTCTCAATCTATTGGTGAATAATAATACTATTAAGCCATTTCAGCACATGGTGTTGTTAAGCCACCCAAAGCCAATGAGTGTTTGGTTTAAGGTTAGACCAAGAAAATGAATTGTTTATTTATATTATTTGTGTCTTTTTCATATAAAATATAAAAAAAAATACCGAGCAAAGCTCGGTCATCGTCTAGTTATGATAATGCGGCACGATGTGGTTAGTTAGCGGTTACGCGACGGTGTAAGCGCATGACATATTAAAATTCAAGCTTTCATTTCACAGTTAATCTGACAGATCGTTTGCTCAAGCACCCGGTTCGAGTCCCGGCTACCATTCAATGTTTCGTATTAAATTCATTTTCCGGAATCAATTTGATTAGAGAGAAAAATGATTGAACAGTGAAATTTGCTGCCGTGGCTTTTTTGGGTTTTATTTGACGCCTTAGGACATATCGTCTTCTCGCATTAAAACTGTAATCGCAAAACTTCCTAATTTTACAGGGGAGTGTTTTAAAGGTTTAATATGTGATATTTTTAATATTAATCATATTTGTAATATTTATTTTTTATTTATTTTACCAGTTACATTATCTGTATTTTAAAGTGCATTATGCATTAATTTTGTTAATAGTTTTCTAAGCATATGTAAACTAAAAAAATAAATAAAACTAAACTACGCTCTTTTGACAGTATTTATGAGAAAAATACTGGTGATACCAAATGATTCCGCATATTAACTCAATTTCGAATATTTTAATGCGAAAAGGCGATAATATACTGTTTGACAGGTCAAAAGAACTCACCATTCACTTAGAGTTAGTGCTTACTTGATATGAGACATCAGATCGAATCTTCTGTTGGATTGTGATAACAAAAGCTCCATCCTTAGAATGCCTGACTTCTTGCACAAAACAGCCAAGATGGTGAAGTCTATCTCGAACTTAAAACATCTTATTACTGAATTCAACAACACTTATTCTATTAACAATGTCCAAACACAGTAAATGGGTTGATTTATAACCGGTGTACCAATAAACATATTTATAGTCACATTTTATTTATTTATTGCTTAGATGGGTGGACGAGCTCACAGCCCACTTGGTGTTAAATGGTTACTGGAGCCCAAAGACATCTAAAACGTATTTACAAGGCCCCCATTTGGGCCCCCTGCTTGAGCTATAATTCTAAGGTTTAAGTATAGTTACAACGGTTGCCCCACCCTTCAAGCCGAAATGCATTACTGCTTCACGGCAGAAATAGGCGGGGCAGCGGTACCTACCCGTGCGGACTCACAAGAGGTCCTACCACCTTTCGGAAATACTGAATGCATGAATGTATTCGAACTGTGTGGGGACGGGACGCTTAACATCACTGGGCCGGCAAATCGTATTAATGCTATATCTCTACTTGTATTGTGAAGTTGTTTTATGTGGAATTGGAACCTATTAGTGACATTGAGAGACTATTATCACTAAGATGCTCTGATCTTTCTTGCCGTGCCGAAACTTGGCAAAATTTCAAAAATGAAATAATCAACACGAATATAACAATCAGAACTTATAGGCTGAACAATAATAAAACCACCACAAAACAGAATCAATCACTTTTTTAAAGCCGAAAAAGCTCAATGGGAAAGCTCAGTTCGTTATTCCCCAGTATCAATTAGCCAGCGCAGTGCGGAGCTTAAAAACCACTTTCCAATATGCAAATACCCCGGGATCCCGGTGTCCAATAATGTCCCAGGGGATCCGGGAACGGGAACGTCGGCACATTGATCGGTCCGAGTCGAAAAGTATCCTTTTTATGCGTTTTTTTTTTCCGTGTGAAAAGCAATGACAGAAGAGTGAATGTTGCTCTACATAGATTAATATTTAGTTTCTGTGTAATAATTACTAACGTACTAAATACAGCAATAATCTGCGTGGGAAAATACGGAACAGCTGGACAGTCACGAATCAGCAAACTATTTACCTTTAGATTATAACTATTAAAAACGCTATTCTGTCATTCAAACGGTTCTGAGATAGATAGATGTAAGAGAGTTAAAAATGTGTTTGAAATCATCTTAAGGGTATTTCTTAAGTAGTTTGCGTAATGCGCAGTGTGTTCATGAATATTCACGGTTGGTAGTTTGTTGGCAATTTTATTAAGATCAATTACTTAGATGACAGGAAAGATGATTTTTATTAACTATTCTTTAACGTTGTTATAACTATTCTTGAAGTCGTCGTGGCCTAAAGGACAAGACGTCCAGTGCATTCGTATCTAGCGATGCATCGGTGTTCGATTCCCGCAGGCAGGTACCAATTTTTCTAATGAAATACGTACTTATCCAATGTTCACAATTGACTTTTACGGTGAAAGAATAACATCCTGTAATTAAAAACCAAATCCGCCAAATTATAATTTGCGAAATTACTGGTGGTAGGACATTTTAGAAATATATAACGGCGGAAGGAAGATCTTCCAGCCTGCCTTCGGGCCTGACGTCACAGGAAATCGATTTTCGGTGCGTGTGTCCAATGTAGTCAACTGGTGCGCATTGACACGGCTGAAATTTGTATCGGAATAAAATGTAGATGTGTGGTGTATGCAAATGCTTACCACCTGTATGTAAATGTATATGTGGGAGTAGCCCACAACGTCTTGTGAGTCCACACGGGCGGGTTCCACCACCCTGCCTATTTCTGCCGTGAAGCAGTAATGGGTTTCGGTTTGAAGGTACTGTAAATTCATATCTCAAGGTGGGTGGCGGTATTTACGTTGTAGACGTCTATGGGCTCCGATAATCACTTAACACCAGGCGGACCGTGAGCTCGTCCTCCTACCGAAGCAATAAGTAAACAAAAATGTTAGCTACTAAAAATAATTATCTAAAATCAATCACTTATTTTGAAGTAGAGCCACCAAGCGACCTACTGCTCCTCATCAAACACGCATCCAGACTGCTGAAATCGTTCAGACGTGTACCGTTCAAGTGGACTCCTCACACCTGAGCCTCTCGCTCGCACCCACTGAAGTCTAGATAAACCTATCTCAATTTTATAGTCCCATTGAAGTGTATCGAATGTTTGATGCAACAGGTGGTATTGGTTTCAGGAATAGGGTTGAAAGATTGATTGATTTTTTGGAATTATTAATTAATTATATTATATTATATTATAAATAATATTTAATGTTTGTTTTTCCGAGTAGTACATACATAATGTAACATTTTTAATTCGCCGTTTAAAACTGTTGTTAAATTAAATAGTTTTTAAATTAATTTAATCTTTTATGCCAACAAAATATTTCTACTTTATTTCTAAATAAAGGCAGAGTTTGGGTAGTAAGATGCATAAAAAAGATGTGTGGTGTCGTGGGACACCGTATAGGAATGAAGTTCCATATTATAAAAATATTAATTTTAAGTTCTATTCGAGGTATAAAGAAAATAAAACTGGAGGTTTCGCAACAAGCCACGGTCATTCGGTAACGTGCGAACTTGTTGTGGTCTAGTATACTTCATTGACAGTTTGCATAAGAGTTAGTGTATTGCGCAAACGAACGCTCTGAAATCGTGGTCAATGAATTATAAAAAATATATTATTTTTTGTACGTTATTACAAAGTTAATTCGTACACTGTGTGCATTACTAATTTGTACGTTGTTACAAAGTGAAGTCGTACACTGTGTGCATTACTAATAAAAATCTTACGTTACGGACGTTTTTTCCCTATTAGTGTAACCCTCCGCATCGTCCCATAAGGAACTTCGTTCCAATAAATTTTATGAAAATCAATTCTATGCCTAAATTAGGGGACTTGCTCTGCTTAAGAAACTGATAATGATAATAATAATTTTGTATCTTATATCCAGGTTAAGACTAGAAATATTTTACAAAATGGTCATCATCGTAAGCCCAAACTATAGATAAAGAGCTAATTTGTATTACCACGAACTTTTATGCGCATATCCAGTGCGGACTCCTCGGCTCTACAAGGCTTGAATTAAGAAACGACACTCCATTAAATTTCAAATGTGTCATGAAAATTGTTTCGTAATATAGTTGTGTATAATCGAGTAAGGACCAACAGCTTTTGCCAAGGCGAGAATAAGTAAGTGTCATTAATAGTAGGTAGGTAGCCAGGTAGGTACCATCACCTGCCTATTTCTGCCGTGAAGCAGTAATGCGTTTCGGTTTGAAGGGTGGGTCAGCCGTTGTAACTATACTGAGACCTTAGAACTTATATTTCAAGGTGGTTGGCGCATTTATGTTATAGATATCTATGGGCTCCAATAACCACCAGGTGGGCTGTGAGCTCGTCCACCCAACCAAGCAATAGAAAAAAATTGTTTGAAACAGAATAAGTAAAAAGTTTTAGGAAGAGTCGATAACAATAAATATAAGAATGCGAAACTGTCATCGTACATTCATTTTGCATTCCTAATAAGACGCCCATGAAACTAATTTTCACAAAAAAATCACAAACTTCGTTCGCATTAAATAAAAAAATCAGCCAGTATTTATTGAGTAGTTCACATCCCTGAATCAACTTATCGTTTTTCAGGCGGCCTCCCGGGCTGGTTCCGGAATGGGGTCCCGTGCACGGATATCGGGTTTATTGATAGGTTCACAGGTGTTCCCCCGCTGTTAACCGGGACATTTTTGTGTAGCCACAATTGATCGAGTTTGAGGCGACAATTTGTTAAACATTGTTTATTATGTGGTAATGGGTGTACGAGATTAGAAAGAGATTGTTTGAGGGTGGATGATCAGTTGAATGATCGGTTGTATCACCAGTTTGAGTCGTGACTTTACTGAATGCTGTGGCGTCTTCATGATCACTTAATTGTTGATTGACATTTAAACACTTTACTTATTGTGAGTGTGATATCATCAAAGACGCTTATTTATGTTAAAAATACATTACGATATGTCTACGATTTCGGAGTAATGTATCAAGGTAGATAGCATTCATTCGTTGAGAGGCCCCTCACGTCGCCTGTGAGGAGGCAGTCTCCTGCCGGTGACAGTGACGGGGTGACCTAAGGGGGTCGTGGCTCCGCTGCACGCTACCATCACCAGGAGGCTACGGTCCACGTTGGCGTCCTTGCTGTTGTCGCTGGACGTATTGTGGAAGAGCAACCCGATCAGCCGAGTATCGAGTCTGACCTGACAGGCTGGTTCTGATCCAGCGGGGTATCTCATAACAGCAGAGGCACGCCCCGGGTGGTCATACCGCGGAGACCAGCGTCATTGGTCGTCGACGATCGCCTCGATGACCTGTCAGTCGGGTGTCTTCATGGCAGCGCCGACTGCGGGAACCCCCTACTCTCTCTGGGCTCTGAGCCCAAACTAAAATCGGACGTTAATTGAGAGAGTGCAAAAAAAGTCGTTGGACGGGTAGGACCCTGAAAACATCATTGGGCTTGCGATCTGCTCCCAGCATATGCAGACCGTCAAGTTCCTCATATCCAGCCCCCTAGGTGCGGACACCTTGTATGTGGTTCGAGACACCTCCTGCCCAAAGAAAAGGATATCATTAATGTTATATTTATGGTCCGTTAACTATTTAATAACATCAAGTGAAACTTGATCTTTTCTGGTGGCCTACAATAATGTTTGAGTAATTCCTGAGCAATAGTATGTCATAAATCATCCTAGGTACTCTTCTGAAAAAATAATAACGTCAAACAACTGAGGGATCATCACGAAGGTTCACGTGCTAACCGATTTCGATCAGTTGTGTATTCAATCTACTAAAAGCACAATGCGGCGTGCAATTTACAAAAGATAACACAAAAAGCTCTAACATTAACAAAACTGGTAACGAGTTTCGAAGCCCAGAAATGTAATTAAATGTAAACGAGAGGTACTTAAAGCCAACTAGTTTCCCTATCAAAACTTGGAGCTTTGGATCATCAATTCATTAGGGTCACACCTCATCGCTCGACCCCACTCGACACCACGCTGTACATAAATTAACCCATATCGAACCTGACCTTGGCCTTCGACCTCTGGTCTAGCCGAAATGGAATTGGCAGATTAATTGTTACGGAAGTTTAGTGGACCGCGAAAAGTTTGTGAAAGTTTAATCGAAGAGTTCAAGTGTTGTTTAAATGTTTTTTTTTTGCTTAGATGAGTGGACAAGCTCACAGCCCACCTGGTGTTAAGTGGTTACTGGAGCCCATAGACATTTACAACGTAAATGCGCCAACCACCTTGAGATATAAGTTCTAAGATCTCAGTATAGTTACAACGGCTGCCCTACCCTTTAAACCGAAACGCATTACTGTTCACAGCAGAAATAGGCAGGGCGGTGGAACCTATCTACCCGCGCGGACTCACAAGAGATCCTACCACCAGTAAAAATTTTTCTCGGTGTAAATAACATCACGGCTATACTGCTAAAATCCTGCAAGAGCTTTGATACATCATTAAGGACACAATTATAATGTATGATGTCGAATAGCAATGCTGCTTTACTAAAATCTACAAAAAGGCAGGACGCAGGACATACTCAGAACTTTGTACCTCCCACTTCCTGGAGGGTTATACTTGCCTGCCAGACGTAAGGAGTCTGATTTACTATTAAGCGATTTTCTTTTTTGCCAATTTAGTCTACCTCAGATACTTATAAGTATCCTTACCTTGCTTATCTAGATTACTCTCAGATGGGATTTCCTTTCCTATTTCTATGAAGACACATTTATCTCGAGTCCAAACGGATGGCTACATCTACTCTATGTTTTCTACCAATTCCAGTCGAATTTTGACCTCAAATGCTATGGAGTATGTATGTCTACGCACGCAAAAATCACGTATTGTGAAGATGTGAATTACGAGATTCCATACTATTATACCATCATTTTGTTATCCGGAATTATCGATTCGCTATGGGTTCATAAACCGATGAGCAAGAGTTATAAAGCAATCGGTTTCAAAATATCTGTTGCGATATATAATATTGTGGAAAATTGATACTTTAGACGCATACGCCTTAGGGTTAATCTAGTGGGTGTATGAAGTCTACAGGGTGAATTTTTTGTTATAAATCAAAACCACGTTTGCAATTAAACCATTTCAAGGCTAACACAGAAAATTAATGCTAATCAGAATATATTAGCTTATTAATAAATTTATTAATAAAAATACATACATATAATATATATATTGTGTCCCACTTGTCGTCACAAGTGGTCAGTCTATTTGAAGCGCGTTTTTGAACGGTTATACATGTTGAGCATAAAACAACACAGAACCTCACCTTTGTATGGTGGCGTATAGAAGTAGCATTGTTGGCATCTAAATCTTTAAAAATATATTTTAATTCGATACCATTGGAGAGTACTTATTATTATTAGAAACAACAGTATTAGCATTGGTGAAGTTATTGCCAGTACATCCCAAAAGATATACCAAAAAGTAATACGTAGGATGATGGAAAAACTTTCGTAAATTTGGGATTACCCGGGAAAAAACTTGTGATAGGAAATATACTGATTCATGTAATAATTAATGTACTGACTTAAATATTTATCTTTTCACCATGAAGATTTACCTTATAGTATACAAGTATTAAATACCTTGGCTGGAGGCGCGCTAAAACAAAATAATCACACTACTTCCACACCCATGCCATTCCACATTTATCCCATCCTTTATCAAAATCATAAATTATCGTAAAGTTGAAAGTGTGAGCAATGTTTTAGGTAAGGTAAGGTATTCATGCAGTGGATGTTGATGCTTCGTATCAGCCTTTGAGCAGACCTCACAGAAATATGGCTTCGGGCTCTTCGTAGAGCTTAGAATGCTTAGAACTACTTAAAGGCTTATTTGAAATTTTTCTTTATCTTTACTGAATGGATAAGTGATCGAATTCACGGCCCATTTTGTGTAAGTCTTTTGGTGCTCATGTGAACCTATTAAAGAACTTACCGCCACCTCGCTTATTTCTGCTGCAAAGCAGTAATGAGTACTATTTTTAAAAGTGGACAACGGTTTTACAATACAATTGAAACTTTAACCTCAAGTCTTAAGAGGGATAGTGGCATTGGGAACTCTATGCGTTCCTGGGTGACTACTTATCACCAAGTGTGCTATAAAATAATGCACCCATCTAAATAAAAAACAAAACTATTAATCACCTCAGCTTTATTTTTCTTACCTATGCTGATAGCCTTAAGAGGCTATTTCAGGTTCACCATAACGTGTGTAGGTGAGCTCACGGGGCTCAAACCGGAGTGTTGCTAACACTGATCCTAGCAAGAGCAGTGCTTCGCAGAATCTACCATCTGATCGGAAACGCGACCCACTGAGAAGATCCGGCAAGAAACTCAGTGGGTGACCTCAGCGTATAACAGATGTAATATTACTGTTCATACTTCGAAAGTAAAGTGGGTAGTGACATTCTCTTTGTATTTTTTTGGACCCTAGTAATCACTTCGTTCTCAGGAAGCTGTAAACATTCTCGCTACTCCACCAACCGCGAATAAAATATCAAAATAAAATCGAATCAGTTCTATACATTAAGTACCCTATGTTCGTTTCATCCAACTATTATGGTAAGTGATGTGTGGCTAACTTCTTTGTAGAAGCGGCGCGGACATCGAGCGATAGTTCATATAACTTTACACGTACTCCCATTAATGTCACTTAAATTGATGCTTAACATTAATAATAACATAGTTTTTTTATTGCTGTTGTAGGTAGACGAGCTTACGGCCCACCTGATGGTGAGTGGTTACCGTCACCCATGGACTTCAGTAATGCCAGGGGCCGAGCCAAGCTGCTGCCTACCGTTAAAATTAAAAGATTCTAACTTTGACTTAGGTTTGAAAATGTCACATTGCCTCTATACTGAAATATGATGTTAAAGCCTGATCTGCATTGAAATGATTATGTTCCGATCCAATGAATGCTTAATCAATCTGCACCAGAAATTTTCCTTCACCCTGGTCGTCATGCGTCACAACTTGCCAGGCACACAATAATTTAAAACATCATATTCACCCTATACTTAAAACTCTAAGTAAACAGAATCTTTTTCGTTTGTAATCGTACAGGTAACGGAGGATTAAAAACTTAAATAGAAATGTAGGCTCTAATAATCGCTTAAGACAGGTTGGCCGTCGATTCACATACTCGCTAAACTGATATAATTATATTAACTATTATTTTTAGGCGTCAAATCAAATATCATTAATAGAACAGCCTTTATCTTTACGAAATTTAATACGCATAAAGATCACAGAGGGTTCGCCAATTATGGGAGCTAAGATTGAGGATTTCTGATCTAATTAATTCGTTAAAGTATGACATAGTTTTAGACGTAGCCATTGTTTGTTGCATTATCAATGTCGTAAACTATTAATAATGAAGTTTTGTGAATATTGTTTACGTGCAAGTCGTTATTGCCCGTAAATGCTATGAATTTTTTATTGCCAATGACACACGCAATGCACACAGGTCTACTTTGAATGACCTCAATAATAACCTCAAATGCTTAACCGCCTAGAAGATCTTAATAATAATCTATTATATCATGAATAATCCATAAAATACTAGTGGAAGGACATACTGCAACACTTCACAGCCGTTCACAACTATTATAATAATTCAATTGTGGCTTCGTTCTTAAGTTTAATTTATCATTAAGTTGTAGTTTTCATATTTTCCAGAAGGTTTTAACCTCTAATGCAATAATTTGTCTCCCACAGATAATATGAAAATCTATATTCAATAATCTTAACTAAACTAAGCAACTTGCTAATTTGTAGAACAATCGTTGCTATTTTAAAACAATCACACAGAAGTCGGACCAGCTTATTAGCCATTAAAAGGCAGGGTGGCATCCAGGAGTTAACGTAGCCGTCCAGGGCCGTTACACGAACAATTAGACCGCTTTGTCCGATATTCAATAGTACCGAGTTGGACTCTGTAATGGCGCCACTGTTTTGAATAGCACGAGAGTCATAATGTAGATAGTACTTGATCTAATAAATTATTATTTTTAAAATAAACAAAAATATGTTTTTTTTAGGGAGGAAGGATTACTGGTAGTCCAGAGACCTTGTCAGGTTCACCAGGATATGTGGGCGGGTACGGGCTAAGCGAAGAGAGTATTTGCCCACAGCAGCCGAAAAGCTTCCGAAGAAGACCTAACAGCTGAGTGAAAGCCGCTTCACGATTGCATCTACTACAGGATAGGAATCACGACCTGCTGAGAAGATCCGGCGACTAGCTCAGCGGGCAGTTATATTTATAATCTTATCGTTTTATCATTCACACCAAAATGCACCACTGCTTCAAGGCAGAAATGAGCAGAACAATGATATTTCTCATGAACTCCCATCGCATAGAACTAATTTTCTTCCACAATAAAGAAGAATATTCAGTAACAATAATATTTTAAAAATAAAAAAGCAAGCTTTCGTAGTTGAACTAAAAAGTAGAATAATAAAATTAAATACGGAGAGTTTGTTCTAAAGAAAAGTAAAGTTAACTGGTTAGGTTGTAAATAAATTAAATATGATTAGAGCCCGAAGTTGTTGGCATAAAATGTTGTGTATTAATTGTTGTCTGTTAAATAAAAGATAATGTTGTAGGTATTTTTAATCTTTATTAAAATAATATTTCCAAGTTCACATCCATGTTAAGCCAATAATTGGCAGTCGGCACGGACAGTACCCTGTAGCGGCAAATCTCTGCTTTCACACAATTTCCTATCAGCCCGCGTCACTAAGCACTTTCTCTCTGCCTCCGGCTCAACGTGGCTGTCCTTTAGCAAGCTGTATCCTTTTGAGGATACCTTGAAAATATCCAATTTATGTATCCGTTGCGTGATTTCAATCAAACAAATAACATATATGAGCTCTGTTATTGTTAAAGTACGCAGGTACATAATAAAAACGCTTTCTGTAAATTGAACTGTGAAAAAATAAGAACCATCGACTTTTTTAGAATCAGAGCAAGCATTTGGTAAAGGTTAAAATATAAATAAATGTCCTTTTTCTAAAAAGTAGTGGTCGCCCGGTAGTCGAAATTCGACTACATATAATTAATTGAAATATGAGTTTGTACACTATTATGATTCTATTGTTAAAGACTTTTATACTTCTATAATCACAAATTTCGCCAAGACTATAGAAAAATATTAATAAAGACAAACAACATTTAATATATTCTCAATTTGACCCTGTGATTTGACCACAGACGTCAAGAACAAAAGTTTGACAATAAATAAATAATATGCATGCGTGTGTGCGTCAAATACTTGGTGGTGTGTGTAATGCTTTTTTTATTGATTTAATGTATTTTTTAGACATAATTTAAAAAAATATTAGCATTCGGCACTCTTTCTGTATATTCTCTATAAGTGTGGAAAATTTCTTACTCCTCCGTCCGGGCAATTTTCGTAAAAAGGGATACAAAGTTTTTCCTTCACGTATTAATATATAGATAACATCAACTCTGCTATCGATTTCAAAAGCAGCTTCACAACTGAGAAGAGTCGAGAATATGAAGATATGGCCTATGGATATTCAATTCTGTAACTAATTTGGTGAGCTATAATATAAGTTCGACGGCGAACGCGCTATGAGCGAGTGTTCTTAAAGTATCAGACTTATAACGTCTTCCAAATAAAAATGAGAATAATTACATAATGATATGGAATAATCTAGAATCATGGAACATTAAAAGATTTAATTGCGTTTTTTGTAATATACTAAGAAAACAACATTTAAAGACTTTAATCTCCTTTTTAAATTAATATTGTAAATAGTACTAGATGACCCGGCAGACTTCGTAGAGCCTCAATCGATAAATAAAAGACCTAAACTTTTGTATATATAAAAACTTAAAGCAAAAGGAATCCGTCCGACGGAGGACACATCAAAGGAAAAACAATATTGTTATTTTTATTTAATTTCGAGCATTTTCATATTTATCTACCTTTTAAGCCTTCTCTGGACTTCCACAAATAATTCAAGACCAAAATTAGCCAAAACGGTCCAGCCGTTCTTAAGTTTTAGCGAGACTAACAAACAGCAATTCATTTTTATATATAGAGATATGGAATAATTTAGAATTATGGAACATTAAAAGACTTAATTGCGTTTTCTGTAATATACTAAGAAAACAACATTTAAAGCCTTTAATCTCCTTTTTAAATTAATATTTTAAATAGTATTAATAAATTATGCTAAACTGAACTACTCTCTTCACTGAATGACAGATAGGTCAGTGAAACAGTGGTGATAGGACCTCTTTTGAGTCCGCACGGGTAGGTACTACCACCCCGCCTATTTCTGCCGTGAAGCAGTAATGCGTTTCGGTTTGAAGGGTGGGGCAGCCGTTGTAACTATACAGAGACCTTAGATCTCATATCTCAAGGTGGGTGGCCGCATTTACGTTTTAGATGTATATGGGCTCCAGTAACCACTTAACACCAGGCGGGCTGTGAGCTCGTCTACCCATCTACGCAGGTTTTTTTTTTAAAATCCGTTTAAGTAAAATCTTTTGTTTTTTAAACTAAACCCTTTTAAAGGTTTTTCTTTACAAGTATACATACTACAATTAAGATTACCAAATAAATTACGCCTTTATCAACCAAAGAACGAATGTATAACGCGCGACATGACGCGGAGAACGCCTATCTGCGGTTACAAGCCCACACCTTGCGATTTATTTTAACACATTTTGTTTATAAATGATATAATGCGATACAACGGGCGTATCCCGGAAACGCCATTGTAGGGAATACTCGCGTTATCTATACAGAGATGTTACATGTAAGCTTTAATATCATAATTGTTGATAATCTGGCGTAGGCACATAGCTTTCAAATGTTTAATTTTTACTGTAATGTATTCTCTATCAACTATTAAATGTCACATCTAAATTTTATCTACTCGCGTATAGAGTCGTATAATAAAATAGGTTACTCATCCTAGTTAAGACAGTGAATTATTGTATTTTCCAATGATCGGTAATATCTCTATCGGATTTCTTAGTTAATTAACCCAGTACAGAACAACTGTATTTTAATCGAAATTTATATACACATCTAATGTCTTCAAGGTAGGAATTTGACCAGCATAGATACTAAAATGTATCTGGTACGTACATGAGAAGGAGACAAAACAAAGATACTGCCTGCCTTCAATCTGAAAATCGATCTTAGACCATAAAACACTAGCTAAAATTTTTAAGCAACTTGACTTGCTGGTTTAACGCAATTTCAATTTTAATTATCTCTAGCGACACCTTAAAGCCAATTAATAATCAATTAATTAATTAATCACTATTAACACGTATCTCGTGATATTTTACTTGAAATCCTTATTTTTTACCTACGTCTCTTCTTTATACTTCCCTTGATTTTATGATCTAAGTATTTCAGAATAGCGTCACCGGGCAGTAGATATGTCACGTAAATCATACTACAGTATGGATGCAAGTTTTATCAACGACACTTGGTGTAGTGAGAACAAAATACAGTACTTTTTTTTTTGTGAGGCATCTGTGTAACATCTCTATATAGGTCCCACACACATGGGGTGTTAAGATCGTGCACGTACATTTTCTAGCACTCCCGGTTTTATGTAGGGCATTTATTCTTGGCTCAACCCCCCTCTACCCCATATCCGAAGGAAAGGGGGTGTCACTTGCCTCGCGGGTTTTGTTTACTACCCTATACTTATTGCATCGACGCTATTGAGCCTTAATCGGTCCGTCTGTAGACCTCAACGTGATTACAGATTCAAAATTCGTGATTTAACAAATGAAGCCTATCTATTTAGTATATCTTATAAGAAGAAGTATACTTTTTTTTTTTGGGAAATTAATTAATAATAAATAATTTTAGGACAAATCAAACACGTTCATCTGGCCCCAAACTACGATTTGCTGTAATTTGGAAATTTAAATTTACCCAACGTAGGAGTCGAACCAATGGACTCCGAATCAGCAGTCATGCATCATTAATAAAGAAGGTGTAGCCTAAGAAGAGCTTAGAGGAATAAGCTTCAAGGTTATGTTATTCAAAGAAATACGTATTTTGCACCCATTCAAGTATAACACGTTTGAAAAATTACATCATATAGTAAAATCAAATGCAAAGATTTATCAGATAGCTTAAGTAGCTTAAGTAGCGATATTAGGTCAAAAGGTTAGTTCGCACGGGTAGCCACTATTGTCATCCGCAAAAAACCATCTTGTGTTTCCATTCGAAGAGTAAACCAACTGTTATAAAATCCAATTGAAAATCAAACCTCAAGTCTGTAGGTTGATGGTGGTATTAACGTCATTATATCTACCTGATCCGTAATATAGGCGATCCGTGATCTCATTGACCCGTCTAGTGCAGTAAAAACAAAACTAATATCATAAATACTCCATGTCAGATATAACGAATAAAATATGATCAAAGGCGAGAACCCATATATAGTATTCGAATTCCTCAAAACTATATTTCAACATACATAAAGGCTCTGGAGATGTGGTGTTGGAGAAGAATGCTTGGAGTTTCGTGGACAAAGTTTCGTACAAATGTCTCGATACGTCAAGAACTCGGCATCAAGCATATATTTGCTACGCTACAGTCCCGAATGGTGGATCTCTTCGGACACGTTTCGCGACGAGATGGCCGGTCCATAGAACGCCTCGTTGTACAAAGAAGGGTTGACGGTACAAGACCGCGCAGAGGACACCAATGCGGTGGACCGATCAAATTAGAACTGCAGTGGGAGGTCCCCTAAATGGGTGCAGTAGAATGGCCTCGAGCAAGGAGAGATTGTCGGGCATCGTGAGACTACCAACACTATATAACGATCACGACCACTCTGTCAAGAGTGACGCGATTAAGAAGAAAAACAAGAAGAAAGATTTGGAAGAGATGTTAATGATTTCACATTGTAACTGGTTCTGATGTGTTATAAATGAGTTACAATTCTAGCATGAGGTCTCTTGTAATATAAAATCTGAAAGTCATTAGTCAAATTAAAACATATTTTAACACAAACTATTCTTTTGTTACTCAGAAAAAAATAATACAAAAACGACTCTCCTAATCGCCAAGTATGCTTCCACTTAAAGTCACAATTAATTAACTGATAAGCTATAAGTTAAATTTCACTTGTTGGTAAAGCATACAAACATATCTGTCCAATCAATGAGATTCAAAGTCGAAGTATATCGCATCTCAAAAACCCAATCCTCAAACCTAAAGTGTACATAACACCACTCATTTAAACTCTGTAAAGTATAAACACAGCACAGTTAATACACATCTAAATATTCAATAAACTTTCTAATATCTAAGACAATAACATTTACATATTTCTAACCCTTACGTTAGGGGTGGAAGGGGGTTGCCCCGTGGTGGCGAGGTGGCGATTTATCAATGTATTTTGCACCTTATAAATTATATTTTAAGGGGCCGCTTGGATTCTGTGGAGAGTACGTTATTGCACAAGAAAACCAGATGAAACATCGCAAATGAGGATACAATATTTGGAGTTTAATGGAAATTAAACAAGACGCTTTACCTAGGCGGCACTGAAAATTTCGGGAATTAACTTTACTTTAAATTAACTTTACTATTAATTTTACTGGTGGTAGGACCTCTTGGGAGTCCGCACGGGTAGGTACCACCACCCCGCCTATTTCCGCCAAGAAGCAGTAATGCGTTTCGGTTCGAAGGGTGGGGTAGCCGTTGTAACTAGACTGAGATCTTAGAACTTATATCTCGAGGTGGGTGGCGCATTTACGTTGTAGATGTCTATGGGCTCCAGTAACCACTTAACACCAGGTGGGCTGTGAGCTCGTCCATCCATCTAAGCAATAAAAATAAAAATAAATTAACGAAGTAACACAACATTACTATTTAAAAATGTATTTATTGCTTTTCGAAGTATTCTCCGCGAAATTTGACACATTTTTCCATACGATGGAACCAATCATTGAAGCAACCATTCCATTCGGAAGTTGGGGTCTCCAAAATGGCCGTTTTGTAGGCGTCCACAGCTTCTTCAGGTGATGAAAATCTCTGTCCACGCAATTTATTCTTTATTTTAGGGAAAGAATAGAAATCATTAGGGCTTAGGTCGGGGCTGTACGGCGGATGGTCTAATAATTCTATGTTTTCTTGCTCTAAAAACTCTTTTGTTCTGTGCGCGGTGTGAGAACTCGCATTGTCGTGATGGAGGATGATGCGGCGGTTGCAGTTCTCTTTACGGAGTTCAGAAACGACCTGTGGCAAACAAATGCTAGCATACCATTCTGCATTAACCGTTCTTTGTCCCTCAAGAGGAATAGTCGTAACATGGCCGGTTTTGGAGACAAACGTGGCCACCATTTTTTTTGCAACACTCCGTGAACGAACAATTTTTCTTGGCTTTGACTCATTTTCGAACACCCAAACTCGTGACTGGTTTTTTGTTTCGGGTTCGTACGCATATCCAGGATTCGTCACCTGATACAATGTTGTATACAGCATTTGAGGATCCTGCGTGGAATCTTTCGAGAGTTTTGACGCACCAAGTAACGCGAGCCGCTTTTTGCTCTTCACAGAGCGAATGCGGTATCCATCGGGAAAACAACTTTTTTGCACCTAATTGTTCATGCAAGATTATTTGTATTTGACTCATGCCAATGTCTAAAGTTGCCTGAATTTCGCGGTATGTCACATGTCGATCTTCCTCAATCAGCTTACGCACAGCATCAACGTTTTCTTGGGTGACTGCAGTTTTTGGACGACCTTGACGGGGATCATCACTGAGCTTGACACGTCCACGTTGAAACTCAGCAAACCAGCGATAAATTGTGGTTTTGGATGGGGCTTCATCACCAAATGCAGAAATCATCCGGTCAACACACTGTTTTTGTGTTAAACCACTTCGAAAGTCATAATAAATCATCGCTCTTGAATTTTCTCGAGTCAATTCCATTTTCTCAACGACTAAACAACTTTGACAAAACCTCGTGACAAGACCGAGAATCTTTTTTTAAATAAATAAATGGTATTCGATTTTTAAAACCAAGGAGTTTACAATTAAAAAGATTTTAATATGACAGGAACAGTGGAAATATTCCATTCCCGATACTTTTAGTGCAGCCTAGTATCTTTGCGCATAGCTTTTGTCGTTTCAGTTTTTAAGAGAAAAGTACCCACATCTCTTTTTTTTTTTTATTGCTACCGATATGTCAAAATCCTCGACAGACCGTAGTGGCTTTAAAGTGACTGCCAGGGCCTTGAATGTGCGATATTTTAAGACATAGTACATTGTGCCCTCGTATCACAAAACTTTTTTTTCATCGCAAATGACGTATTTCATTCGCACCGATCAATAGAAGATGATCAGCTGTAACTGGAATCCACAAATCCCATAGCTTTAACAACGCCACTCAATAGTCTAATAAAAATAAGTCTAATTGTATAATATAATCTTTAAAACTGAGCAAATAAATGCTTCGCGACGGACATAAGTAGAATGGTAGTACATAGTTACTAATAAGAGATCACAATACGCCATCGTAACCACTTCATATCGACCTACCTCTACTTACGGAATTTTTATTGGAAAATCAACTATATCAACATTCAAATAAATCCGAAAGCACTTCAGTTTATTAAGCCTTCGAAGATTTATATGTAAAAAAGTATTTTGCTATTTTTCTGTCAACCCAAAAATATGCAATATTTTTGCATATGTAAGGGGTTGATGTGTCTAGTTAACTACGACCCATCGATACACAAAATTTACAGCACAAGAAAGGTCATTTAGTTGTGGTCTATTGTATTATAACACGGGCAGACATAACCAATTTATAGCAAACTCGGTACTACCGTTAAATGTTAGTAAGCAAAGACCATGTTATGTTTGTGTGTCTTGCAACATCATAAATCTTCGTATTAAGATATTCCTAGGGTATTGCTTTTAAAATAATAATATTTGGTTATTGGAAGTTACTTTGACAAATGGTAGAGTATATGTCGAAGGTATTTTTTAATATTCTCCTAGATAAGTCTGAGGGGGCATGAAGTGAAAATCGATTGGATTGGAATCTCTGGCTTTACGGAGGAAATTTTATTTTTCTATGTCTTTCTGTACTATAACAATATATGCATAACGAAATTTGAATAAAGACCTTAATTAGAGCTTGGTTGAACCGCTATTCATCTGTAAAAACAATGTGGATGGTTCTCCCATTGCCTTCTAAGACAATAAAAAATATACGCTTGTAGCATTCATTTTAAATTTATAGTTTTATGAATTTATTGAACTCAAAATATTTAAGCGTAAGCTGTAAATTTGTTCAGTAATAAATTGAATTATGTGGTTCACTTTGTTCTAGTCAAGTCATGTCTTGACTAATTTTTCTAACTAATTTTATCAATTAAGTACAAATAATTACATATGCAATTAAACAAACAAGATTCTTCTTAGCTTACAAGTCATTACGCCGAACCGAGACTCCGTAACATGGATCCTTGTTAAAATACGGTAAATCTTTAAAATAGACCTCCTTTGGGAACAAACATGGGGTATTTCAGATCACACCCCAATTTCGGGGCCTTAAAATGACGCTTCACTGAAGATGAAGAAAACTGAAGTAAAAAAAAGTATGTTTTTGACTTCAGTTGCAAAAAAAAATTTGTGTTCATAATTTCAAATTACTTTTTCTCAATTATTCTTATTCTTCGCTCCTAGAGGAGATGTTCACGAGAAAAATGCAGTCTTTTTATTATTTTTTCTATTGCATTCCTATGTTGCTTATGACGTTAATTAAACTTGTACTGGTGTTTTGGTAGATTGTGGGGCTGTACGTACTTAAATCACCCTCCTGTTTATGTCTGCCGAAAAATAGTTATGCAATGTAGGAGAGCATTCGTTCTTCAAATAAAATCGAGATTCGAAATTTTAATCTTAACAAGAGCTAAGCTAAGCTTGATGTACACTAAGTCGTCAAATACAATAATCCTGCGCAGATTGATAGCCGCGTGTTGGCATTGACTTCAAGACTCCCGATGACCCGTCTGAGTCAATATCGCTGCTACTTGCATTTGATATTCTAAATCTAAGTGTACTTTATCTTTTGTATGTTTATTTAATATATTTTATACGTAATAGCACAGCAGGATTAATAATAATAAGACAAACCTTATTATTATAACATTTAAGAAAAAAAAAAGATAAAAAGCGTCATTTTATCGCCCCGATTTTCTTCGAGACGATATCTCCCCGCTATTGTTTTCATTGTCGGAAGCCGCCGTTCAATATTTGAACTAATTATACACTTGATTTCACACTTACACTCGATTCAGACGTTTGTCTTTCAAACAAACCGAATTCTTTGAAGCGATGCTAAAATAATTGTTCCCGTTTGCTGAACACGGATTTTGGTTTTGAGGAGTATTAACTTGGTTCGTGTTTTGGATTTCATAGACGCAAGATTGGGCATTTCTTTTGTTTACAAGAGCAGTGGTTTGTTAAAGTCATGTTCAAATGTAATTCTGGTTTGAATGGCAGTAATATTATGGTGGAAATTATTACTTCATGATCCCATAAAACTTCTTACTGGAACAGTTCGTGGAACAAGACCTGCATAAAAGTTTTTAAGGGGCGGTACAAAATACCTTGATTGACTTTATAGAGTCCAATACCATAGGAAGTCTTACAACCATAGGAAAAAAGGATGTCAATTCCCCGATAAGGCTGATCTGTACGGATATTAAGAGAAAAAACTTGGCGACAATTTTTTATTTTTTTTTAAAAATTATCTTTTTTTTTTCAAAAATAGTTCTACAAATTTTTTTATTTAAAAAATATATTTCAAACTACAATTTTTTTCTCTAAATTATTTTCTTTTCCTTTTCTTCAAAATAGTGTTGTATCGAAAGTCAAAATCCAAGCATAGCCACTGATATCTTAGGATTTACGTATTAAATTCTCTCTTTTGTTTTCATTTTTTTTTGCAATTGTGAAAAAAATCTTACACCAATTTTTACAAAAGCTCCCACTAGAGGTCTACCAACTAGTAGGTAGGCAAAAGAAATCGGTATGCGAACCGGGGAGAAAAGGGTATTGAACTGTTTTGTTTTTACCAACATATTCAACATAAAAAAATTCCTACTTAAAAGGATTTTACGAGAGCTTGTTGTGTACAAGGTTTTTTTTGTTAAAATACCAAAAGAACCAACTACTTTTGCTGTGCCTCATACGATTGTCAACAGGAAGAATCCTTTTAAATTATTTTTTTACTGACAATTCATCATCAGCCTGCGGCAGCCCATTGCTGGACATAGGCCTTCTCCAAAGCTCGCCACTGAACCCGATCTTAGGTTCTACGCATCCAGTTACTGCCAGCTGCCTTGCGCAGTCGTCGCTCCATCTAGCAGGAGGGCGTCCTACACTACGTTTGTCGGTTCGCGGTCTCCACTCCAGGACACGTCTACCCCAACGGCTATCGGTTCTGTGACATATGTGACCAGCCCACTACCACTTCAGCTTACTGACTCTGCGAGCTATACTGACAATTAGGTATTAACAACTAAAATAAAATTGGCTATTTGCTACCGAGTAAATTTTACTTTAATGTGCCTGCGATATACACTTACCAACGATCTATAACTTATGCATAATACAAGACATTTGGCGGGTCGGGATACGAGAGAGTCCTGAATCACTGCGGGAAAGATTAAACATTTCGCGCGAACACTATTAATCAGATCGGCGATTGCACTGACTAAACATCAGTTTCGAGATGCGACACAAACTATCGATGTCGATAGACGAATATTTGATTTTAACATACAACGGACTTTATTATGACCACATCCGACAAATGTCATAATTTGAAATGGGTTTAAGGAAAAGATTTTGTGGTAGAATGAGGCGTGATACCAATTCCCTATAGGGGACTGCATGCACGTCTACCTAATTCTTAGGTATGATAGCCAGGGCTCTAAAACTGCGATACTATAAAACAAAATTAAATGTTTTTTTTGTATCAAAACTATCGATATCTTGTACCGGATGCCCCTAGACTTATATGTTGTTAAAGTTAAGGCATTTAATTATTGTATGGCTAAACACAGATTATAAAAAAAAAAAAAATCATATAAGGCTTTATTTGTTATAAACAAGTTTTTGAAAGTTTACGAAATCTTTCATTAAAAATAAAATATAGGATAGTTATTATAATACGCTACTGCCATCTACAGGAGCAATTAGGAACTAATCGAAGCGAAGCCATCTAGTGGACGACGCCCCTAAACATTTTTGTGTATTATCTATGATGATCGATTAGCTGTCCCGCTGGTATTGTGTACTGGAATACTCGAGATCTGTCGGCCGACTACACAGTTACATTAATATATCCAACATGATGTAGTTCAATAAAATTTGCAACAAACCGACAGAATTTGGATCCATTATTCACTTGTGGCTTTGCGTATTGTAAGCAAACATGAGGGATATTATGATACTAGCTACTACCACTGAAATGTATTCGTGCATTCGGTAGGATAGGAGTGGTCAGTACAATATTTTAGAAGTTCAACTTCATGCCTCAAAGCGAGTGGTATCGTTCACTTCGGATATCTATAGCCTCTTGGCCTAACAGGAGAGTAACAGTGAACTCAAGTGCATAAGTCTTTAACGGTATCCACTCACCATCAGATGGGCCGTATGCTCGTCTGCGTCTCATAATCTATTTTTTAAATCTACAAAAATACTATTACATATTTACAATATTATGAAAATAAAAAAAAATATCGATATAATTCACTGCACTCCAACACTAGGCGAAAACCCAAAGGGACCGAGAGAGGCGCCCGGTTAGTGTGAACTAAATGAATCATTAATAATTCAAAGTTAACACGACGAGAACCGAACATCGATGTCGACACAATGCCCGCACTAACGTCACTGTTCAAAGTAATCGAATTTTAATTATTCACGTAACAATTGATTTGTTTACATGATACTGTGCGAAGAAAACTTTACGCTTTAGCTTCATTTAATGCGAACGAAAATCATTATGTGAATACACTTTTATTAAAGTAATTACGGACGACTGATAATAAGAAAAAAAAATGTAGTAGCCAAGAAATATAAAAATTATAATTTGCGTAATTACTGATGGTAGGACCTCTTGTGAGTCCGCGCGGGTGCGTACCACCACCTTGCCTATTTCTGCCGTGAAGCAGTAATGCGTTTCGGTTTGAAGGGTGGGGCAGCCGTTGTAACTATACGTGAGACCTTAGAACTTATATCTCAAGGTGGGTGGCGCATTTACGTTGTGGATGTGTATGGGCTCCAGTAACCACTTCACACCAGGTGGGCTGTGAGCTCGTCCACCCATCTAAGCAATAAAAAATAAAAAAGAAGTCCTGAGCAAATTCTCAGTTTTATTAGTAATTTCCATATTAGTCATTTTTCCATTTTGAGGGGTGGGGCAAGCATTGTAAAATAATACTATTGAGACGTCTACCTCATGTCTCAATAAGGTTGATCCTCCGATGATTTGCAAGCGAAGTAAATTGTCTTTCTTAATAAGGTTACACTCTACAAAATTTGGATACGCCCCGTCATGACCTATGCAAGTGTAGTATTCGCTCATGCAGCCCTCACTAACTTGAAACCCCTTAAAAATCATTCAATCCTGTTTTTGCAGGTTAACCGTCGAAGCACCGTGGTTCATGAGGAACATGGATCTCCACAACGATCTGGGGCTTGACTTCATCAGGAAGTATATTCAGTCGGCATCAGTACGTCACTTTGAGAAGGCGGCACGACACGAAAACCCTCTTGTCGTGGCGGCGGTAACTACATACCCGATCCGGTGGACCAAATTGTAAACAGTCGGCGTCGCCCTCAACACGTCATTTCGGATCCTCCTGATCCCCTAACGGTACTTTTAGGAACCTCAAGCCCCGGTCACCGACGTCATCGAACCCGTCGTTTCGGGGTTCGACGGATAAATTAACCCACAGACACATCCCACTGAGTTTCTTATCGGATCTTTTCAGTGGGTCGCATTTCTGCGAAGCACTGCTCTTGCTAGGGCTAGTATTAGTCCTCAGGTTAGAGCCCCGTGAGCTAACCTATTCGCTTAGTTACGCTAGCATAGCCTCTAAACCAAAGAATGACTTAAAGGACCGTTACAGATTCATTTCAAGCCATGAACACAGTCAACCAGCTTCTCTTGGTTACAAAATCAATTAGAGATGTTCATGCGTATTGGTATCTTTTCAGTTACAAGTTTGAATTTCCATAATAAAAGATAACCTAGTTTTCGTGAAAATCTATACAAAACCACTTGACATTTCGAAAGACACAGCCTATTAGTTTCAAACATATAATTTCAAACAATGACACATGGGCAGTGACCGGTGACTTGACAGGCGGCCATTTTGAAAAGGGCTCGGACATGTCAAAACCTGTAGGGCTGTCACTTAGATCATTCATATTATTTATTGCACTTTTATATTGCGAGCAAAGGGGCCTGTTATTGATGGTTTTTTAAACGTCCACAGTGGTCGTTCTGTGGAGATCAATTTTTTGGTGGTTACATTTGATCAATGCTGGATAATTGAATGAAAAATTCGGTAAGGTTTGTTTTTGCTTCATCTGCTATGTTTTTAATATCATTCAGCGCTTACCATAGGGGTAATGTTTTTAAACGGTAATTTGTTTAAAAAAAGTTTCCTAAGATATACTTAAGCCTGATTACATTACATAGCTTACTGTTCTTAGGAGTTTGATAGCGCCCTTAGCAATGAATTCGTCAAAAAGTGAATTAAATGAGTATACATAGAACTAATATCTATCATTCGAAAACAGTAGCTTTTTAAATGGCGGCGTGATTCTATCCTCAATATTGACAGTATTCAGAAACCACGTGACTACTTTTCACTAGAGGAACCGCATACTGGTCTGTAAATTTTTGTAATAAAAATAACAGCGTTTTGATGTGGTATGCACATTACCTACTACGTACTTGAAAAAAGAAGCCTGATATTTTTTGATTTCCTGCCAACCCTGAAGCACGTTATTCGCAAATGACAATCATTGAAACACCGGACCGGACTGCGGACCGTGACGTCCAATATCCTTCGAGGAGACGTGACATCTTATCACATCACAAACGGATGCCAGATTGATCGTAACAAATTTTCTGTTGTTGTTGTTTTGATCAGAGTTCGCGTGAGTTGGAATCTAGGACTGAGCAATGAGTAAGGAGCTTATGTGGATATATTTTACTGTTAATATAAATTCAATTAAAATGCTAATTATGTAACCATTTTGTACTTATGATATTCTAAATAGTAAAAATCTTCTTTCTAAGTTCATACAAACAATCTTCAAAATTACTTTTTTTTTGCTTAGATAGGTGTACGAGCTCATAGCCCACGTGGTGTTAAGTGGTCACCGGAGCCCATAGACGTCTACAACGTAAATGCGCCACCAACTTGGAGATATAAGTTCTAAGGTCTCAAGTATAGTTACAACGGCTGCCCCACCCTTCAAACCGAAACGCATTACTGCTTCAGGGCCGAAACAGGCAGGGTGGTGGTACCTACCCGCGCGGACCCACAAGAGGTCCTACCACCAGTAAGTATAATGGAGCAACGAAATATGAAATCATCAATTATAAATTACTTTCCGCACTAACAGAAAACATCTAAAATAAGTAGTAACCTATCCTCAAAATTTCCATACACAGCGGCAAAAATACAAAGCGTTATCAATCAAAGGAGCCGCCCGGATTACGCTGAGATGCGTAATACCGTACCCTTCTCGTGTCCATCGCGTGTCATTTGTTATAACGAAATCCGCGCCGTCTCGTTTCGAACGTACCTCTAATATTATGTATGTGTTATGAACGTGTTACCGGTATGCTTTGGAATTAGACCATTTAGCAATTATCTGCTTGGGAACTCAGCTTAAAATAACGCGTTTCTTAGAAGATATTGATTGAAGACAATCGGAAATGAGAAGTAGTTGTCTTCTGTAAAAGATAACGAAGGCCCATCCGTGCGTAACTAAAAGCTTAGAGCTTAGAAGACTACCATTGATTAGGTTTACTGGTGGTGGGACCTCTTATGAGTTTACTGGTGGTAGGCCCTCTTATGAACTTACTGGTGGTAGGACCTCTTATGGGTCCGCGCGGGTAGGTACCACCGCCCTGCCTATTTCTGCCGTGAAGCAGTAAAACGTTTCGGTTTGAAGGGTGGGGTAGCCGTTGTAACAATACTTGAGACCTTAGAACTTATATCTCAAGGTGGGTGGCGCATTTCGTCGAAGATGTCTATGGGTTCCAGTAACCACTTAACACCAGGTGGGCTGTGATCTCGTCCACCCATCTAAGCAATAAAAAAAATATATATACAGAAGAAATTGGAAAAAATAACTAAGAATACTAAAATGTTGCAGCAGCAAATTTATTTAGTAGAATTGCTGAATAATTTTTGCAGACAAAAATGCCGAAGACGTTTCGTCTATTGCCCAATTCAGCCAAGCGCCTGTAGCAACCAGCTTCCTTGGTATCGCCTCTTATTTATTGTCAAAATGCCAACAAGGATAGGGTGAACACTATTTATCATTGACAAAGCTCCGCGGACCCTAAGGGTATCGAAATGAATATGTCCAACGAATATGTAAATGTTTTTTGTTTGGTCTTGTAAGTGGATATATTTTTTATTAATAACATTGACGAGTGGACTTAGGGTAAAAGACCGGGAAAATTGACTTGTGGCATTCTTATTGGTGTTATTGAATTGAAGAATCAGTGCTGTTTGTGAAGGGTAAATATTACGCATGTTTCTAACTATCCAAACTATGATGGATACAAGTAGATTTCAAAACTCCATCTAATTAACCGATATTTAAAAAAAAACAAACAGTTTAGATCCGGACAAAACTCAATTAGATCTTCATTTAAACTTGTGACATTCAAAGACATTCATAAATAGCATACAGTGTATAGTACAATCTTTTTTAATTCGTATTTCATCTTATGTTTGGTGTAGTATAGTTTATAATTTAGTACTTGTTAGTATGGACACTAGTTGCTACATAATTTGTATATAGTAACGGCCGTCTGGTGTAGTGGTAAGTGACATGGTTACTACACAGGGGGTCGCGGGTTCGAATCCCGCCAAGGGAAGATATTTGTATGATAAATATAAATGTCTTTTCCAGGGTTATGGATGTATATTAAATATATGTATGTGTATAATAAAAATCTTACATTTATTTCCGTTATCTGGTACCTGTAACACAAGTTCTTTACGAACTTAGCACGGGACCAGTTAACGCGGCGTGATTGTTATTAAATATTTATTATTTATATTTATTAAAAATTTATTTATTTATTATAGTGCGTTGAATACTTTGAAGGTGATATTTACATATGTATATCTTGGCTTAATTATCAACTTTATCTAGATAACTAGCATTTTTTTTTAAAACTGTTCTGATAAAAATTTTACAGTAAGTACAACACCTGCTGAGTTCGAGACTTTAAATTTTTTAGACAGCGCAAAACTGAAAAATGTTACGAGGCAATATCCAGGAAAAAGATGTAGATATTTGTTATTTACTTATTTGTTAATAATCAAGTTTGACTATTAAAGTACTTGTGCAAAGCGTATATAAAATTGAATTGCTGTTCGTTAGTCTGGCTAAAACTCGAGAACGGCTGGACCGATTTGGCTAATTTTGCCCTTGAATTATTTGTGGAAGTCCAGAAAAGGCTTAAAAGGTAAAGATAAATATGAAAATGCTCGGAATTAACTAAAAATTACAATTTTGTTTTCCCTTTGATGTGTCCCCCGTCGGACGGATTCATTTTATTTGTTTTAATTTATTTTATATAAAAGTTTAGGTTTTTTATTTATCGATTGAGGCACTACGAAGTCTGCCGGGTCAGCTAGTTTATTTATAGAATATATTATTTACATCTTTCCATCAAATTCGAGATTTCGGGTTCTCTCTGTTCAGCATTAAGTAGACTGTTTTTTATCCTTGTTCCTATTTGTTTATTCATCTATCTATTCATCCTAAATTGTGGTAAACGGGAATAGCAAGCATAATTTCATCTGCTAAGAGTATAGACATACAATAATCTTGACAACGATCTAAGCAATATATACAAATCACGAACCCCATCATTGTCCCGTCAACTTGTGTTACAACAGAATTGTCAATTTTCCTTAAAATATGGGAGTATTTCCTCTTTCTATTATTCATATGTGACCCATTACTATACAGTATAGGGCGCTAATACTCGGTGACTTATTGACTCGATCCTTCATCCCAACCTTTGGGTTCTTAGCCCTTTCATTTTAAGTGTTTTGCAGGGCACATGAAAATTCGGCCTTCAGTTTTTACATGTTAAGCTTATATAACTGCCATCGGTTGAAGCAGGATCATAGTACCATACCTATACGCGTTCACAATTTGTATAATAATATTCTTTTCCCCAATGTTAGTACTTCATTAGTCTCTGTAAATAAGCTTTAGATAGGTACATAATATTACTTATATGATTTCATTTTCTTCTAGTTTATATTCGAATAAATCTCATAAATCATCGTTACTCTGTCGACCTCAAGACATGCAAATCCGGCGTGGTATTCGGATATCTACATGCTTATTTATATTCTTTGAGTACATATGACTTACTTGGTTATGTCAAATTTGATGCCGTCGTATTTCTTTAGTTAAGTAGATTTAACGTATTTTAGATGATATTTTTTTCTTGCCTATAGTTTTTTGGCCAATTCCAATCGGTCTAATATAATTCCGAGAATGTATCGAATGGAATTTGCTGATGCTAAGGTTAGGTCAGCATACTTCTACATATCATCATCATATCAGTTTTTTTTTTTTCATTTGTCGCTTAGATCGGTGAATGAGCTTACAGCCCTCCTAATGTTAAGTAGTTACCGCAGCCCATAGACACCTACAACGTAAATTCCGCCACCCACCTTGAGATATGAGTTCTAAGGTCTCAGTATAGTTACAACGGCTGCCCCACCTTTCAAACCGAAACGCATTACTGCTTCACAGCAGAAATAGGCAGAGTGGTGGTACCTGCCCGTGCGGACTCACAAGAGGTCCTACCACCAGTAAATCAAGAATCAAAGAATAAGTAGAATCAACTCTGAGTTTTTAATCAACAAAAAAATGATGGACTTTCTCACATAATTCAAAAAGATTAAGTTCGTTCTACACTATCGCGCCCAATCCCCTATGAATGCGAATGGCTAATGGTGTAAATAGGCACACAAGAACACTACTAATACAATACGTCAATCCCTCGCTATCTGCAGCCTGACCCGGTTATCCGGTTTCGAGTCTGATGTCACCCGGTCATTTATCACCGGACAACCCTTGCCGGGTGTACGTCACTGGTCGGGGCTTTGCGAAGAAAAATGAATCACTATCGGCTACTAAGGCTATTTTAGAATTAAATTATAACAACGTCTACCTGGGTTCGATTCCCATACGAGGCAAATGTTTGTGTCACAGATTTATTTGTTCTTTTCCTGTGTGTATTTAAATGTATTTATATGAATATCTGATTCTCATAGTACAAATAATCTTAGTTTACTTAGTCAGATTTATTTAAATATTTCAGTCCTGTTACAAACTAACAGCTTAACCAAAATATCTGTAAGGTATTAACGGTAGCCACTTTGAGAAAGCGGACGATATGAGAACCCTCTTGGCGTGGCCGCTGAAAACTACATACCCGATCCTGTAGACCGAATGGTAAACCCGATCCATTAACGGTGCTTTTAGATACCGCAAACACCGGTCACCGTCCTCGTCGAACCCGTCGCTTGCGACGAAGGGCTCGACGAGCGAATTAACCCATAGACACAGCCCACTGAGTTTCTCGCCGGATCTTCTCAGTGGGTCGCGTTTCCGATCCGGCGGCTGATTCTGCGAAGCACTGCTCTTGCTAGGGTCAGTGTTAGCATCACTCCGGTTTGAGCCCCGTGAGCTCACCTACTAGGTTACGCTAAAATAGCCTCTGAATGCTATCAGCATAGGTAGGAGAACATATATTATAAATAAAAGGCAGATGCTTTGAGAGAGAGTTTCTTCATTATTCTGTGTATTTATATGAGGTCCAATCGAGTATTTCAAATTGACGAGTAAGTCTGGCGCGCTGTATTACAGCAGATCTATGGAACTACAGTTCTGCGGAGCTGTTGTGAACCAGCATACGTACTGAAAGCATAGTTAAGATGAGTTCAATCCAAATTTCGATTGAACTTTAAAAAAAATATCAACGTATGTAAAATTTTAGAAAAATACATTTAAACAAATCACATTGGACTGTAGATAGTGTCCGTTGGACGACATCTGCCCGGATCATTACGGATGACCGGTTCAAGTGCCCGGCCGGTCCAACTGAGCAGCCGGTCAACCGAAAAGCACTGAATTTAGGCTGAGTACACAGTATCCAATAGTTGGTCTATGTTAATAAATTTCGTTGTAAAATACGATAAGAAAACTTCTTACTATATTTTTTTACATTTATAATTCGACAATTTGAAATATTCACAGTTTTCATGGGCATTAGCTTTTCAAAATTAGCTATTAATGAACACGGCAGTAAAATCGAAAAACTATGTTGATAAAATACCCACGAATACTACCACAACAAGCAAACACAATAAGCAGCAATATTTGTAATTTATTTTAATTAATACCTATTACATATTGCTAATCCTCATATGGAAACTGTGCAAGACTTCATACTTATAAAAACATAAGCAAGAACAAATTCCTATTTATCAATAATAATAAGTAAGTTGAGAACTCCATCTTCCCTGATAAGAGAGCTAAGCCCTGAGTGAGTACAAGAAAATGTCAAATAAATCTATTCAAATAAATAAAATTGGAGTGTCTGTTTGTAATAATAAAACATTTTACTAAATGCGTAAGTATGTATACACAGTACATATACCAAAATAACATTTTTTTATTTATTTTGTCCGTCTGTCTCTCTGTTTGTTACGGCTAATCTCTGGAACGGGTGGACCGATTTTAACGGGACTTTCACTGATAGGTAGCTAATGACATAAGGAGTAACTTAGGTTACTTTTTTTAGACTAGCTTTGCCCCGCGGCGTCACCCGCGGTACGACAATAACCGCGGATAACATCGCGGGACTCAGCTAGTGTAATATTAATCTTATAATATCTTAGTGATTTTTAACTCAATAATCTCGTCTTATTCACATGTTATCTTGACAGGAATACACTACTGTAGTCTAATTGTAATAATTTATATTGTTTATAATATTATAAGGGTTCTGCTCATTACGCTGGCTTTTGTAGTGCATATGAGTTTTTATTCTCTAACCTCTTACCTTACTTGCCACAACTCAAAAGCCGCGACAAAAATTCATAAAACTCTCCCAGAGACCCTACACAAATTATTAGTCCTTCATCAAGTGCATTCGTGATGTGAGGCTTTTTAATACGCTTTTATTAGCTTCAGACGTATGTATGTAACGGAATCTTTGAAAATTAATTTGACCCCCTTCAAAACGATGGATTAACTCGAAATTTGGTATACTTATTAAGGACCGATAACAACACAATATTTAAAAAAAAAAAACAGTTTTAATATCTCTTTATTATGAAAAATGAAAATGTAGAAAATGAAATAACGGAAGACAATACATTGTTACTTAAAAACTTAAGACTAATTTTACGAAAGACGAGGCTGTAAGGACTCAGTTCATTGCCTGCTTGCAAGAGCAAAACATTAAAAAAAAAAATATTGAAAAAAATTGATAAAAAAATTGAAAAGAATGAAAAATAAATAATAGTTTAAGAAAACTAACAAAATATAAAAGAAAAAATTATTTTATTGTAAAAAAAGCGTGGAGTGCATGGTATCAGTATTTATAAATATGCTATGAACAGATATGAGTAGAAGGGTTATTTTGATAATATCCTGAAAAGCACCCCACGCTTTTTTACAATAAAATCATTTTTTCTTACACTATTTTTAATTCAAATTTATTAAAATTTATTTTCTATTTTTTAGTTGGATTTTCTATAAAAGCGTATTTTGTTAGTTTTTTTAACCCTTTTTTTTTATCAGATATCTCACAAGTGGTGGTCTGAAACATGCCTTATAATACCGATGGTAGCTTCAATTCACAATACAAATAGAAATAATTCAAACAAAATCAAACTTTAAATCTCGGGCAGTTGAGTTTATTTGGCATGTATTCAATAAATTCACCGATCAAACGAGCCAAGGTATTCAACCGTGTGACGTAGCATATGTCACTTTTAATTTCACATCAAAATACAGAGAAAACTCTGAATGATTGCAACTGAATCGCGCGATATCATATCACTGGTTTTTTTTTTTGTTTTCTATCATAAACGTAAAGAATTTGATATAAAATTCAATATTAACGCGACCAATCAATCGACATCCGACTCTATGGCACCGAGTTAACAGAAAATACGAGAAGAAGCAAAGATATATCATAACAAGAATAAACAAGAACAATTAAAGAAACGCGCTCGCTGCGCGGAGTACCCGATACAAAAGATATAAATAATGTTTTTATACTAAATAAGTACAAGGAATTTGGCATTCGCTGTGTCCGGCATCATAGATGTAGGAATAATGGATGTGACCGTACAAAGAAAGAGCCAGACATCGTTAATATGGGTTTTCTGATGAAATTATTTGAAAAGTTTAATGAGTATTTTATTGTCGTTCTGTTCTAAGATGTCCACATAATATTAAGACTGTTTATTGTTAGAACGAAGTTTCATAAGGGACGGTGCGGAGCGGCACCCTAACCGGGAAAAAACGTCCGTAACGTCAGATTTTTATTCGTAATGCACACAGTGTACGACTTAACTTTGAATAACGTACAAAAAATATAATATTTTTTTATCATTCATTGACCACGATCTCAGGCGTTCGTTTGCGCAATACACTAACTCTTATGCAAACAACCGTGAATGAAGTGTACCACAATAAGTTCCCACGTTACCGAATGACCGTGGGTTGTTGCGAAAACTCCAATTTTATTTTCTTTATACCTCGAATAGAACTTTAAATTAATATCTTTATAATAAGGAACTTCATTCCTATCCGGTGTCCTACGATACCAAACATCTTCTTAGTAAAATTAAGTGACGACCATAGAAGACCAGTAAAGAAAAAGAAACTAATCATCACATATATTTTATACATAAATAATAAATAAATAAATAAATATTTACTAACAGTCACGCCACGTTAACTGGTCCCGTGATAAGTTCGTAAAGAACTTGTGTTACAGGTACCAGATAACGGATATAAATGTAATATGATTTTTATTATACACATACATATATTTAATAGACATCCACAACCCTGGAAACGACATTTATATTTATCATACAAATATCTTCCCTTGGCGGGATTCGAACCCGCGACCCCCTGTGTAGTGATCATGTCACTTACCACTACACCAGACGGCCGTTTTAATCGATATTTTTAGGTATTTTTAATAAAATCTACAATTAAATTGTTATTTATTAAAATATTTAAAGGCCATATAGCCTACTTTAATAGATCCAGACCACTAGATGGTCATACTAGACTGCAACAAACCTTTTGAATATTTTTCATAAATTTCTGTGTGAAAACGCTTATCTAACATGAAAGCACATCCAAATTCCTTACATCAATGTAAAATCCAGTGAGCTAGTACAAAACTAGCACAATAATCGCTAATGGACCGATGCAGTGGTCACAACTCATGTACCGCGTCCACTCGAACATTTATTGTCTACATGTAGCCGTAATGCAAGGCCTTAATGGTGTAATTGGCTGATAATATATGGGAAAAGTTGGCCGCTGGCTTTGTGATCGGGGGACAAATCGTTTTCAAACGCGTTAATAAACATAATTAGCAAACATGCATTTTATAAACCAAACTAAACTTCATGGTGGCTTTTTAAACGAATTTTACCTCTGATACAACATAATCTATACTGTGATAATATAATAAAAGGCCAGTATTATATATTTTTATATTTATCAAAGTTGTTGTTGTAAGTTTGAGATGAGTGAAGAAGGTTACATCCCGTCTAGATTTAAAAAAATAATTGAAATACAGCGGAAAAAATTGTATTTGGATGTTAATTCCTTTTTTTATAAATGACTTTTTACTATACAGAACATAACGAACCACAGGTCGTCTGGCTTTTTTATATTATTTCTTCGATGGTTGGACGAGCTCACGGCCCACCTGATGTTAAGTGGTAGCCGGAGCCCATAGACATTTACAACGTAAATGCCTCGACCCACCTCGAGACATGAGTTCTAAGGTCTCAATTTTTACAGTAAACCGCTGCCCCACCCTTCAAATCAAAAGGCATTACTGCTTCACGGCAGAAGCAGGTGGGGTTGTGGTGCCTACCTGTGCGGACTCACAAGATGTCCTACCAACAATAATTATGCAAATTATAATTTTGCAGGTTTGATTTATATTACACGATGTTATTCCTACACAGTGGAAGTCAATCGTGCATATTTGTTATGTTCGTATTTCATTAGGAAGATTGGTACCCGCCCGCGGGATTCATCGCTGCATCGCTAGATACGAATGCACCGGACGTCTTATCCTTTAGGCCACGACGACTTAATTCGAAACAAAAAAGAAAATGGGTTGATAATAACAGACCAAAGAAAGATGCTTAATTATATTTCTATATATATTTTTGTGTCTATTTATATACAGATAGTGTACCAATAAATAAAATTATAACACAATACCAGTATACGGAACAAGTCCAAAAACATTTACTCGAAAGTTGGCAGAGGCGCGCAATAATTTTCCGAGATTTTCCCGGAAATCTTTGGAACATCACCTCAACAAAAGCTATTAAGTTAAGAACAATAATCGTATGCATCTTGCTTAGTGTAATGCAGTTTAACTCATGCTCAGATTTATAAGTTTGGTGCTCGGGTAAAGCACTTTTGATACGATCGCGTACATAGTGCGCTACCTGTTACTTGGTTGCGTTGGCAGACCAGACTCCTGGATGAGCCTTCGAGCCCACTAGCCTTGACGAAGCTGAAATGCTATCAGCTCACCTGCTTATCTTCCATACTGAACAAAAAGCAGAAGAGCTGACAGGTTCTTGGTGGTGACATCAGAGGATAAAATGGCTAACAAAAGCACTCCCGTCAACGATTCCAAATTAAGATTTTCTTCTATGGTATTGGAACCGAATGAACCCGAAAAAAAGTCAAATGCACACAGATCTATATTGATTTTTATCGTCCCAGGTGAATTAGGAAAACAGCCTTTATCTAGTCGTGAACGTGACACATTCATGTCACAGTATCTTACATCGTTAAGTTTGTTTTGAAATAGCCAATAAGGAGCACTTGCTAGCTTTTAAATCCATCGAAATAATTATGATTTAACAGCGTATCCCTTTTTTATTTTTTTATTGTTGTGAAGCGAGTTCAGGAGTTGAGGAGAAATTCATTAATGAAGTCCTAAAGTAAAATTTTTTTTTGCCCAAAAATTTATTGCTCTGATTTTTTTCCAGAAAGACCAGTAATATGAACGCACATTGCTTTAAGGGTACGTGCATACAGGCGACGCAATCGCCGCGGTAACGCCACCTCAGACACCGTACTTTATCCGCACTCACAATTAGTTGCCTAGAGATGCCAGGTGAAACTAAAGGATAGGAAAATGTAAGGAGCATCCTATTTTGTGGATCGAAGGCTCTCGCCAATCATAAAATAAACAAAACACACTCTTTTTCAGATACACGTTAAGTAATTGTACTACAACTAACTTAAAGCTACAACTACTGACAAAAACGGAATAAATACCTGAATAAAATCATTAACCCATTAGAAATTACAACAAACTAAGCCGCGCGATGAAAACTGTAATTTTCTATTATATTTTCCGTAAACAAGATAACAATCACAGAAATATGTGGGAATAGATGCAGGGTCAGCGATATGTTGAAGTTTGTTGAATTAGCATTAGAAGTTTAGCAATGCTGAAGTCCATGGGCAACGGTAACCACTCACCATCAGTTGGTTCGTATACTCGTCTGCCTAGAGGCGCAATAAAAAAAAATATGGCAGAATTAACAATTACCTCTCAACAAAGATGAGTGGTACCAACTCTTTCGAGCTTTTACCACATCATATTTAAAAATATTTAATTAAAATAATTAATGCGTGAAAAATAAACAATTTTAACAAAATACCGTCTCCATCGTTTTCTGTTCAACATCACCGGCTTCTCGGCCAAGAAGTCGTTAGTAACAAACTCCACACATTTATGTCACCGGATACATAGCCATTATAATTTTAAATTTTCCTTTGCCTCCGTTTTCTTACATTTTTGTGCGAAGCCCGACAAGCTTGGCCATCTTTGATGACTTTTTAATTTATCAAGTTTTTTTCCCTTAGAAATGTTGACGAATATTTTCGGCAGGTGTAGCTGAGTTAATAATAATTCGTTCTATGTTTTGAAATCCGATGAAAGAGAGACTTATACTCATCACCGGACATGTCAGGACATCGAGCAGAAAGTTGTTCCGACACTTTGTTAGTCATCATGATTTATTCCAATAAAAATGTGATTCAAACATAGGTTTTTATTAGGTATATTACTAGCTGACCCGGCAGACTTCGTAGTGCCTCAATCGCTAAATAAAAGACCTAAACTTGTGTATAAAATAAACTTAAAACAAACAAAAGGTATCCGTCCGACGGGGGACACATCAAAAGAAAAACAAAATTGTTATTTTTATTCAGTTCCGAGCATTTTCATATTTATCTACCTTTTAAATCTTCTCTGGGCTTCCACAAATAATTCAAGACCAAAATTAGCCAATTCGGTCCAGCCGTTCTCGAGTTTTAACGAGACTAACGAACAGCAATTATTTTTTATATATATATATATAGATTTATTTATTATCGTTAATGTAAATGAACCGATGCGCCCAGGTGGTTGTTTTTCAAAACGGAATGCATGAATGCTTAGTAGAGCAGTAGATACCGCATCGTAAAACTTACCAGCGAGGTCACGAAATACCAGCAGTGAAATTATGTATAGGATTCGTGGAAATCCATATTCAGTTTTAAAGCTTAGAAGCTTCAAGTAAGCCTCTTTTTAAGCATAATTTATGACTTTATAACGATCTCCTTTTTTGGCATTTCCCCAGTATTCCTATGATGTGTCATTCTTCGACCGATGTCTGAGGCGATAAGCTGGGAGCTCGTCTGCTCATAACAACTAATTAAAATACTCCGAAAAACTTTAAAAGCCACATTAACACAAGGAAAAGTGCGCGAACGTGCTTTTATATATAATAAGCACGAAAAAGAATATAAAAATGATTAGAGTTCCTCTTTCGTTAAATTATAAAATAATATACGGAGCGCAGGTGTGACCTGCGCGTTATTTCGTTTTGTTTTTCCTTACCCCTTTTTGCGCTGCTTTAAAAAAACTTAGGGTTCTGAAATCTGAAAACTTTCAGTTAACCCTTGTCGCTCTTATGGTTTGTGACCCTGTCAACTCGACTGGCAGATGCGGGTTCGAAATTAGGTATGCGTTAACATCTTCTGAAATTATTTTGTTACTCCACCGCAATCTTCAAGTCTTGATATATTTGCGGTACATACAATTGCCTAAGTCTCATGCCTCAATGTTGATCGCAACATTTCCATTGTGATTTCTATGGGCTTGTGTTATTTTTAATACGCTTTTGTTAGCTTCAGACGCATGTATGTTAGTTTGTAACGGAATCTTTGAACATAATTTTGACCTCCTTCAAAACGTCGGATTAACTCGAAATTTAATATACTTATTAAGGACCGATGACAATTCAATATGTAAATGAAAAAAATTGAAATTCAACAAAAAAATGAAAAATAAATAATAGTTAAAAAAAACTAACAAAATACGCTTTTATTGAAAATCCAACTAAGAAACATTTTTTTTATTGCTTAGATGGGTGGACGAGCTCACAGTCCACCTAGTGTTAAGTGGTTACTGGAGCCCATAGACATCTACAACGTAAATGTTTCACACACCTTGAGATAAAGTTCTAAGGTATCAAGTATAGTTACAACAGCTGCCCCACCCTTCAAACCGAAACGCATTACTGCTTCACGGCAGAAATAGGCGGGCAGGCTTGATATCTTAAATCCTTTTTTTTAAATTAGAGTAAGTTTTTTCCATGAGGTTAACCGATTTTGTCATAGCACTAATGTCAAAATTTGATTGGTTTATTATACTCTGTTCTCGTGCGTGTGTCACCGGTACACATGCAGGGGAGAAAATTCTTGCTTGGAACCGTTATTGGTGTAATTAGCAATTCATGGTGTACCATTCCCAAGGACACTTGACGTTAAATAACGCTTCATGTATTACCAACTCATTACAATTACAATACCTACTAAACCTACTCTATCTATCACTACTGTCCCTTCACAGATACCAAAACTTTAAGAAAATGGTACACTCATTCTTATGCGTAAGCTGAAACTCGAATTCCAACGAATGCTATGGTTGTATGGTCATCTTCTCCTTCTAGATATCCTAAAGCACTTACCATGCTGTGGTCAATTTCCTACAGATGGCAGGATATACTGTAATTTTTTAATTTTTTTAAATTGCAGCGATGGGTGAACGAGTTCACAGCGTACCTGGTGTTAAGGGGTTACCTGGTGGTTACCTGGTATTAAGTGGTTAACCCACCTTGAAATATGGTGGTACCTACCCTATCCACCACCCTACCCATTTCTGCCGTGAAGCAGTAATGCGTTTCGGTTTGAAGGGTGGGGCAGACGTTGTAACTATACTTGATACCTTAATACTTATATCTCAAGGTGGGTGGCGCATCTACGCCGTGGATGTCTATGGGCTCCAGTAACCACTTAACACCAGGTGGGCTGTGAGCTCGTCCACCCATTGAAGGAAATCAATTATTATTAATTATCAATTAGTATTTAGCTCACGATGTCTAGGGCCGCAGTAACAGCTACGATAAAACTGTCCCGTGAACTCATACGGTCACACACATCCAAAAATAAATTATACTGAACCATTTGGTGTCTAATGAAATCTCGCTTGCTACATTCGTGTTCATTTGCAAATTTGCTCACATTGTTCTACATTTTATATAAAGTCCGATTTCGTTGCTCCCCACTGGACGTATAACAAAATTTGCTTTTAAAATAATAAGTGAAATACGCGCCATTTTAGATTCCCTAAAAAACACCATTGTAGTTTTAATTTGAAAATATTTTGTTTACTAAATATTTTTCGTGAAAATAAAATCGACCCCTACTTTTTTTTATTGCTTAGATGGGTGGACAAGCTCACAGCCCACCTGGTGTTAAGTGGTTACTGGAGCCCATAGACATCTACAAAGTAAATGCGCCACCCACCTTGAGATATAAGTTCTAAGGTCTCAAAGAATAGTTACAACGGCTGCCCCACCCTTCAAACCGAAACGCATTACTGCTTCACGGCAGAAATAGGCAGGGCGGTGGTACCCATCCGCGCGGACTCACAAGAGGTCCTACCACCAGTAACTTATCTAGTAGCTTTTCGAAGATAACGCTTCTAGTTTCATCGTGACTCATGGGTGAGCTTATTAAGCTCATCCTGAAAGAACTTGCTTTGCTGAATCTAACACTGGATCGGAATCGCGATGTACTGAAAAAACCCGGCGAGGAAATCAGTGGGTTAACCCTGGTTTTACATTTCAGCTAAGAGATTCTATAGTGTGAAACATATTATTGCGTCTTTTCGTTTCAAAACTGAACTAATTAAATTATATTGAAAACTAGCGGACCCGGCAAACTTTGTAGTGCCTCAGTCGATAAATAAAAGACCTAAAATTTTGTTTAAAATAAACTTAAAACAAACAAAAGAATTCCGTCCGACGGGGGACACATCAAAGGGAAAACAAAATTGTTATTTTTATTTAATTCCGAGCATTTTCACATTTATTTACCTTTTAAACCTTCTCTGGACTTCCACGAATAATTCAAGACCAAAATTAGCCAAATCGGTCCAGCCGTTCTCGAGTTTTAGCGAGACTAACGAACAGCAATTCATTTTTATATATATAGATACTTAACTAATTTTTTTTATGTCAAACAATGCACCGCTTTTAGTACATTTAGGACGAATGGCGTACGCCCCCTAATTAAATATATCTGGTAATATTTTAATGAGTTTACGAGCACAACTGGGTACCTACGAGCCCGTCGACTCGACTGAACGTTGAATTTTAATTACATTAAGTTTTGTATGTTATTTTTTAATTTAATCAAAACAGATGTCTCCTTGTGCACACGGGCTTATTGGCTTTGTTTTACTTAAACGGGAGGAGATTGAGTTTTTATTTTTACGCGAACGTGGCGTAAGCACAGAAGAACTAGTTGTTTAAAGTATTAAGTGGTAGGCAGCGGCTTGGCTCTGCCCCTGGCGTTGCTGAAGTCCATGGGCCACGGTAACCACTCACCATCAGATCGGCCGTATGCTCGTCTGCTTAGAAGGGCAATAAAAATAATAATAATAATAATAGCGGTTATTTTATTTATTAGATACCGAAACCCGTATCTATATAAAAGGTAATTGAGACTTTTTTCCCTGCCTAAGAGGCTGTTCTAGCTACGCTGTTACTGATAAGTCAGCTCACGAGGCTCAACCTGAGAGAATGTGCTTGCAACCAGTCCTAGCAAGAGCAGTGCTTCGCAGAATCTCCCACTGGATTGGAATCACGACCCACTGAAACGATCAGGCGAGAAACTCAGTGGGTTGTATCTATGGGTTAGTTCACTCTTCGAACTCTTGGCCGTAATTGACGTGCTCGACAAGTATGGTAAGCGGTGCCTAAAGAGCCTAAAAGCACCAAGAATGGACCCAGGGGATCCGACAAGAAATGTTTCAGGTGACGGTGGCTTTTCATTGCCCTGTCGTCTGGATTCAATATAGACTTCCACCCCTTGTCTGAAAGTGACTGCGGAGATCAGCTCGTCCACCAATATAGAGCACCAAACACTGAAATTAAGTTTTCTTTTTAACAAATCCACAATAACTCGAATCGACAAGTTATAAAATTAGCAATTTTTCCCAATAACGTCGTAATTGCTTCAACCGTATAACCATTTCTCACTCAATCAACTCTTACAGACTACTTTATGACTTCCGTTTTTAGAGTGTGTGCACACTGAAAATTCTATCTCGTATTATCAATATATATAGATGCATACCATACTGATATTATATTATATATTACCACATAGCATCTAATACGTTTTTTCTGTAATAGAAATATATTTAAAAATAGGGTACACAATATTAAAATAGGGCATGAAAAATGTTTTACTTCCTGGGCTAAACGTAAAAAGGCCCTATGCTGGTAATCATCGATGACGTGGCTCAGTTCTGAGACAGTACTATTTATCCGCATTCTAAGCCTCTAAAATAGCTCATCTAGGATTGATAGGCAATAATTACTGAGCTAGCCCAAATCAGTACCCCGGTAAATAAGTTGTGCTATCAGCAAAATTAGATCTCCGTATACAAGACTTACCAATATTTCCATGATCTTTCCATGATTGACAGATGAGCTGAGTTAGTAAGCGATGGCGAGAACCTAAAAATATAAGGTCGAAGATTCAATTGTCTGGTTGGTCTGGTCTAACGGGGCGGGACATATTAATTCTTCCACCAGTAATAAGCATAAGCTAATAGTAGGTATTGTTGACCGTGAGAGCCCGCAACCAACCCTGACCCAAGTTTCGTCTCGGGCGAGGATCAGACTTCAGGAGAGAGTTATTCATCGGGATTAGCCGATATTCGTCTTAGAGTCCAACTTAACCTGGCATGATTCCCATGGACTGGGTATCCGTAAACAAGAATCCTCCAACCTTAAAAAAAGGCTGATAGTGGATACTAACTTCTGCTAAATCAAAATAGGGAGGCCTATTGCGATTAAGACCACTGCTAATATCCTAGTAACACTGCATAGATATTGGGCACTAATTTGTCAACAGTGTGCGCAAACCCAAAGGACCTTTCGTTAGAAACGAATTTATTCGTATGCCATCTAACTTTATTAAAAAGGGGGATATTGCTGCACTCAGTCACGGCGGCACCATTGAAGACGGGAATCAAAAATTTAAATAGCCCTCATTCTTCACTGGTCGGAGACTGCTTTATCGAAATGGAAATGTCATCGAAACCGAGCCTCGTAACGTGACCTTTTAAGCGGAGAAGCATTTCGGTTTTAATAGACTTTAGAGTAACGTTCTTTGATTTGTGATTTATCGAGTGAACGCCGCAATATTTTGAGAACGGAAGGATTTTTTTTCTCGCTTCTGCTACTCCCACTTGTGAAAGTCTTGATAGTTTGAAAACTTGAACATTATTCGTACGTATTACGTACGTATAGTATTTTAATAATAGGCAGTGGTTTGGCTCTGCCACTGACATTGCTGACGTCCATGAACTATTTATTTTTTTATATATTACCGTAGCTTTTACTGGTGGTAGGGCCTCTTGTGAGTCCGCGCAGGTGGGTGCCACCACCCTGCCTATTTCTGCCGTGAAGCAGTAATGCGTGTCGGTTTGAAGGGTGAATCAGCCGTTGTACCTATACTTGAGACCTTAGAACTTATATCTCAAGGTGGGTGGCGCATTTACGTTGTGGATGTCTATGGGCTCCAGTAACCACTTAACACCAGGTTGGCTGCGAGCTCGTCCATCCATTTAAGCAATAAGAAAAAAATCTACGGTAATCGCTCACCATCAGGTGGGCCGTCAGATCGTTTGCCTACATGGCTAATAAAAAATAAAAAGTATATTACAAAAGATACAATTAAGTACCCCTAGAAAGTAGCCCCGGTAATCAACAAATTAAAGAGCGGGCGGTTAGCGTTTTGTGGACACGTGATGCGTAGAGAGAAGATGCATGTGACTATGAAATGTTGACCGAAGAAGACATGGATGGAGTGTGTGAATGACGATATGAGAGAGAGAGAGGAGTAAGTGTTGAGATGACGGCTGATAGAAGAGAATGGAAGAGAATAATTAGCTGTGCCGACCCCACCTATTGGGATAAGGTGGACAAAAAGAAGCAGAAACAGGTACAATTATTTACAGGTTATTATTACTGGTAATTTACTGGTGGTAGGACCTCTTGTGAGTCCGCACGGGTAGGTACCACCACCCCACCTATTTTTGCCGTGAAGCAGTAATACGTTTCGGTTTGAAGGGCGGGGCAGCCGTTGTAACTATACTTGAGACCTTAGAACTTATATCTCAAGGTGGGTGGCGCATTTACGTCATAGATGTCTATGGGCTCCAGTAACCACAACACCAGGTGGGCTGTGAGCTCACCCTCCCACCTAAGCAATAACAAAAAGAATGTCTCAATAGTACCACTTAACAGCAAGTGTACCATGAGCTCGTTCACCTTCTAAACAACAAGAAAATAAATAAAAAAGACACCCGAAAAAATCTTTAAGAACGTTGCACTATCTATCATATTTACGAGGGGCCATTCTTTCTCGATTTTATTGTTGCGATTTTACAACAATCACAAGATCTCCAATAAAGATATTTGAACACTGCAATGTGTACCCGAGCCTCAGGGCCTGAATCTGTTCTGAGCTATAGGGAAACGGACATTTAACCCACTCCACCCTATGACCCTACAAGCAGTAGATAAATGTATTTTAAGTCCGACACGAGAAAAAAATTCTTCGGACCATTTCGTGTCTATAAATTGAAAAGTTTTGTAAAGGGAGAAAAGAATTGCGTAAACTTTTAATGTTGTAATATAAGCATTTATCGTTCGTTTTATGGACAATTTATTAATAATTGCTTACTTGTCTACAATTGATTTATAATCATATTACATTGTGATATTTATTTTTGTATTTTATTAATACTGCAAATCTAGATTAATGAAAACGCCTTAATTTTTTATTAACTCAAATTGTTACTTTAAGATAAATTTGTGATGGTATTTTAATAAACAGCTACACGGATTGAAGTCGTCATGGCATATACAGGGATTGAAGTCTTCAAGACCTAGAGGATAAGACAGCCGATGCACTAGTATCAAGTGCTGCGATTGCCAGTGTTCGAATCCCGCATGCAGGTAGCAATTTTTTTAATAAAATCCGCACTTAAAAAATGTTCACGATTGACTTCAACGGATAGTTAACATCATGCACTAAAATTCACGCCGTAAAAAATATAATTTGCGTAACTATTAGTGTCTTATAAGCCCACACGGGTGGGCACCAACAACCTGCCTATTTCGACCACAATGCATTAATGCATTTTGACTTGGTGAGTGGGCAGCTTTTGTACTAAAAAACTAAGACTTACAACTTATGTCTCAAGGTAGTTGACGGTACTGACGGTGTTGTCGATGTCTATAAGCTCTGGTGACCACTTAAAACCAGTTGGGACGTGAGCACGTCAACCGACCTAAGCAATAAAAATCTTCTCTTTGTATTTTGAAATTGTTATAAAATCATGAAAAGTTTTACATCCTAAAAAGTGTTATTGATCTAAAGAATCAATATACCTAATACTCTTGTTTCAATTATGATTTGTAAATTTATAATGGTGTTATTATATTGTCCTTTGAAGAACCAGAGGTAAAAAGTATATTCTAATTTTATTGTATATAAATAAAACATAATACCGATATCAAACCCAATAAGACTCAATGTTGCCTAACAACGGATACAATGAAACACTAGAAGCATTTATCCTCAATATTTTAATTCCCCTCTGCTACGTTTTTATCATAAATTCAAACGCAAACTTCCTTATAGACAGTTAGACACCCTCCATCGATACACTATATCCGAAAAAATAAAGTGGACGTCGAGGAAATATCCGAAAGTATCCGACCGCTAACAGACCGAGTTCCGAAGTCGGATATTTATGGTCAGAAGGGGTGTTTTATTGCTAGATGTTCCATTTTAACCCATTTGCCCCCGGCTATCCGCACTTCATAGTTTGAATTTACACCGTTGTGAAATGTTTTATGTTTATTTCTGTGAGAAATTATTTTTTTTTGTATTAAAAACTTAATTATGGTACTTTACAATTAAATCTACATGTTCTTTATATTTGTTAAGTCTTTGGTTTCACGAGTGATATATCGATATCTAAATCATCATATTGTATGCAATTGTTATAGATGAAAGCTGTAACAAACAACAAATCCCATAAAACCATTAGTGCACTTACAAACAGCACACTATGTAGAAACCCCTTTACCCCCTACCTAAGAATCCTTTATTACATGCTGCTAATTTTAACACTTTCCCCAATTATATAGAACACATTAACAATCTGAAGCTTACTTTAAAGTTGTCTCTCTAGACCAGCGGTCGCGGAACTTTTTTTATTATTACCCCAAAATATTTTGTGTAAGTTGATATTACCCTATGGCGAAAAACAAAAAAAAACGAAATCGCTTTTTTTAGCATCATTCATAATATATTAAAGCCGCCATGATAATTTTGAAACAAAAAATTATTTTATCGCTCCATTTCATTTCGTTTCATGGAGTTTGAAATCACAACGATCCTAAAGAAGTTTCATTTCAATATATACTTTTTACTCACAAAATTTTCATTTTTACTCCCCAAAATTTCATTTTATCCCATTTGGGATAATTTACCCCGATTCCCCGATCGCTGCTCTAGACTTTCATTTCTCACTTCTTCGATTCTTGAATGCTATGTCTCAAAAATATTGTTAGACGGGACCAGCTTAGCTTAAAGAGTGGCCTACGAAAAATACCCAACAGCAAGAACAGAAGAAGTAATGAGATCTATTGTACAGCATTTGTGCATGCGTCACGCAGAAAACGTATCAAAATCTTACACTACCATGTGATATTCGGTCATTTTCGATGTTTCAGAAAAAAAATAACTTTATTTTATCTGTATATTTATTCGACGCACTTTCCCTGCGCCCTGATAAGGTGATTTTCATACAAGAACCTTATTGTTTCTGCAGGAAGCTGCTTGTGGCAGGTCATTCGTTTTTATGACGCGTCCTCTGATTTGTAGTGTCAATATTTTATATAAATGTCCCTTATTTGCCTCTATTGTTTGGATGTAAAATATTTGTTTGTAGTTTCTTTTTTTTTTGGGGATTGAAGATCGGATTGATAAGGTTTCTTTTTGTTTTTATTTTTTTTTACTGGAAACAAGATAGTCGAGAGCAAAGAGAGGTAGTTTTTAGCAGAAACGTAGTTATTACTTAAGGTTTGTTATTACAAACCTTAAGTGGCGTATGGGAAATGTATATCTTCGGAATGTTTGCATCATGATTTTTCATTGACCATTTCAATTAGTATATCTTGAAATAAATAAATAAGTCATGGTAAAAACTAAGAATTTACTTACTGGAAAGAACAGATATTGAGTTTTTCTATTCAATTCAGTGGTCAAAATACATTGCAAAGTGGTAAGGTTATTGTAAAAGCACATTTAAGACCTAATGGAATAAAAAATTTGATTACATATTTGTTTCAATATTTCGGTTTCAATTATTTTCATATTTTTGGTGTTTTAAAGTAACTGGACATGTAAAGAAACACTACAATGTGACGACATTTTAAGTATAAGGTATGTTGTGTTGCGTGGTCATCTAGCGCTAAGTGGTTACTGGAGCTCATTGGCATCACAAACCTACCACCCATTATGAGGTTCGAGGTTAAAGTCTCAAGGGTATTGTATAAATAAAATTAATAACAAACAATTTTTAGCAACTATAGACAAAATGCCCTTAAAGTAACTCAACATGAGATCCAGGCATTGAAATATCGCACGGAAGAAAATCACTAAGGCAATTTATAGAAGAATTTCACCCTTGGGATACCCGTGGTCAGACTAACAATATTAGGAGAGCAGAAAAACTTACAAGTGATGGGTTGGGCTGTGTTTTGTTGAGAAAATTGATTGAGGGTCGACCTTAGTGATTTTTTCTCGGCCCATCGGAGATAGGGTATATTGATGGCTTTATTTTCGTGTAATGGTTTAGGTGATCTCGTGAGAAACGATGTTTTGAAGGTCCGGACGAAATTGTTACTGGTTGTGGTAAGTGGATCTGTATTTTTAACAGACTTCAAAAAAGGAGGAAGTTCTCAATTGACTGTATGTTTTTTATGTTTGTTACCTCATAACTTTTGACTGAGTGAATCGATTTTGATGATTCTTTTCTTATTAGAAATCTGACGCTTCCCGTGTGGTCTCATTTTAGTCCAATTCTGATAATGGTATCCATGAGAAAACCATATAAGTCTTAAATTCACATTAAGTACGTGCGCGACAAATAGATCATAGACTCAGTAACTCAAAATCACGCCAACCGATTTCGATAATTATTATTTTTAGTGTAGGTATATTAATTTGTTTTGGAATATCTTTTTTTTTCTATTCGAAGTCGGTTTTTGTTTTAACTATTTACAATTACTTATTTTAGTCATATGAGTGACCCGAGCTCATAGCCAACCAGAACTAATTGAGACAGAAGATTGTATCTTCCCTGACTGAAATGCCTGTTTCGCAACAAATTGATCAGAATGGAATTATAATTATCAGTCTTTCGCTTTAATATAAACTACGGATTTATAAGCTTTTTAGGCCGGTTTTTTTTTTTTTTTTTTTGGTCAGGAGGAAATCGCCGGACTTCCGCCCTTTTCTGGGGATACTGGGCGGGGTATGCCAACGTCCAAATCTCGCATGAGACAGAACTCATGACAAGGCAAAGGGGGGAAAGTGAAGCGTTTAGTGCGGAGCACATCTCTCCCATCACCCTCCCCCTCGGGACGCCGGACTGGCGGTCGTCGGCGCCACGACCACCAGCCCTCTCGGTCGGCAGACTGTCCGAAGCCCGCCTAGATGGCGCCGGTTAGAGTGGGTTACCCTACGGAATACCCCGCTGGGCCAGAACCAGCGTGGGTCGAGGATAGCCGGCCTTCCATCACCCGGATGCTCTTGCGTAAAACGCGTGCAGAGCAGCTTGCACGTCGTCTTCTTAGGCCCCCCTCGCCGGTCCCCAGACCGACATGTGAGGGGGACCCGAAACACTTAGAGGGCCAGGGCTTGGGCGAAATCCGCCTCCCTGGCCCCCGCTCGACGGCGGCGGGATTGTGCGTCTCTCACGCGCCCCGCCGCCTCCTTCTGCGAGATGGTGCGCTCGCAGAAGTCGAGCATCGCCTTCCACGACTCGTCGTCGCCGAGCATCGATGCCACAACACTCGGCAACGACAAGTCGGTTCCTATTTTTGCGACGAGGACACGGCGCCACCCCTCCCATGCGGGGCAGGCGACGAGCGTATGCTCTGCCGTGTCCAAGTCGCCACCACAATGGTGGCACTCTGCCGTCGGCTCGGCTGTGATCCGGTGCAGGAACTCACCGAAACAACCATGCCCAGTGAGCACCTGCGTAAGCCGGAAAGTGAGGCGTCCTCTGTCACGATTCACCCAATCCACAAGGACCGGGCGAATCGCCTCGACGGTCCTACGACCAGCCGAAGGATCAGCCAGCCGTCTGGACAAGCTTTTTAGGCTAAGAAAATTAACTATACTTTTTTATTCTTTAATTTTCTTGAATTAATATTTGAATGATAATACGCTTACAGTTTTATTTTTTAAATAGAATACGTTTATCTCTAAAAGGATTAAAACAGCCCTGTTGAATGTGAAGTCTTGGAGCTCATGAAACTTACGTTAAAAAATCCGTTACATATTAGTGAGGGTATTAGCTGAAAGACTGGATGGCCCGACCCTGGGTAGGTTCATCAAATCGCATGTTCTACATGCTTCTTGATGCTGCCAGGGACGGAGTTGATCGATTTATTTAAATATTAACATAGTTCTTAAGTTATTTGCAATACCAACCCAATATGAGACTTTGATGTCTTGAAATAAAAGTTTTTTATTTTTATTTTATTTATTTATTAGTTAGATCATCAGTGCTCTTACTGAAATCTGCGGACAATTTTGAATTCAATAAACCGACCAGGAAAAATCCAGTCACAAGTTGACCTAAATAGTAACGGGAAGAAACCCGATAGCTGTCACAACCTATTGTATACTTCAATGGGAGTTCGCGTGAATGGGGTCGCCGGTGTGTGACCGATTCGGAGGCTGACTTCTTCTTGTTTTATTGAATAGATGCTTAGATTGCTCTAATATTTTATATACGGCTGTTCTAGAATATTCTAATAGAATTTTTGTTAGTTTTTTGCATAGATTACGATTTCGTCGTACGAAACTTATGCGCGATTGCCTAATGTCTATATATCTAACGGTAGGCAGCGGCTTGGCTCTGCCCCTGGCATTGCTAAAGTCCATGGGCGACGTTAACCACTCACTGTCAGGTCGGCCGTATGCTCGTCTGCCTACAAGGGCAATAAAAAGAAGAAGAAAAAGCTTCTTGCTAAAATGAGCGGACAGGCCCGTATTGTGTTTGATTGTACCAGAGCTTGTACATGACTACAACGTAAATGCCGTCACTTTTTATTTATTTATTGCATAGATGGGTGGACGAGCTCACAGCCCACCTGGTGTTAATTGATTACAGGAGCTCATGGACATCTATAAGGTAAATGCCACCACCTACCTTGAGATATAAATTATAAGGTCTCAGTATAGTTACAGCGGCTGCCCCATCCTTCAAATCGAAACGCATTACTGCTTCACGGCAGAAATAATTAGGCAGGGTGGTGGAACCTACCTATATTGGTTAAATTATACAAGCAAATGCAGATAAAATTCAACATCAATAACATATCACGTAGTAGCAGTTGGCGGCGAAATGGCTTTGCTCCTTGTATTGCAATATTCACCAACGTTGTGACAACGTACCATCAAGCGTACAGTGTGTATAAAATCGTCTACATACAATGTCAATAAAATAAAATAAAAATCGGTTTCGTAAAGTCCATTACCAGAAGATTGTTGTGAGTCCGCGCGGGTAGGTACCACCGCCCTGCCTATTCCTGCCGTGAAGCAGTAATGCGTTTCGGTTTGAAGGGTGGGGTAGCCGTAGTAACTATACTGAGACCTTAAAACTCATATCTCAAGGTAGGTGGCGGCGTTTACTTTGTAAATGTCCATAAGCTCCTGTAATCAATTAACACCAAGTGGGCTGTGAGCTTTCCGCCCATCTAAGCAATAAAAAAAAGATTGAAAATTCGGAGAAAAAATCTGTGTTCTTTATTAAAGCACCCTGTGTTTGACATAGCTCACGACACGCGACACGTTGCTATTGTCCTCTGTCCCATTGTGACCGCAACGCATCGTCGCCCGGACACGGAGCTTTGTCTAAAAAACCACTTGTTCCGAACATCCGATATTTCTTACAATTTGAACTGGTATTGTTTTAAGCCTGCTAGTGCTCGTGATTCTAAGCGGTTTGCTATATTTTCCAATGCTCACGATGGCAGGCTCCATCTAGTGCTCAAGAGACGACACTAGAGCTCAAAGATAGCTTGTATCATTAGGTCGGATAAAACAGCACCATAGAGCTCAAAGATAGCTTGTATCATTAGGTCGGATAAAACAGCACCATCACATCTGTAGCCGTGGGTGTCGTAGAAGGTGACTAATTACTTCACCAGAGAACCAGTAGCATCCTCTAAGTATTAAATGATCAAATTGCGATCTCTTTTACTGATGAAATTTACTGGTGATGTTGTAAGCACACACGGATAGGTACCATCATCATGCCTATCTCTGCCACGAAGTAAGAATGCGCTCGAAGCGAATTTTAAGCTCAAGTCTCAAGGTAAAGCCGTATTCATACTGTGATCGCTATTGGCTCCTGTGACCGGATTTACCAATTGACCGAACTACCAAACCAACCCTTACAGGCGGATGGTAGTACCACGAGTATCATTGTTAGTTTCAATCAGTACACTGTAAATGAAGGCTTAGATTTAAAAAAAAATCCAAAATATAAAACGACAAAGCCTAATTAAAAATATAACATCAAAGACAAACAGATCTTCCGAACGGCAAAGGATCATCAATAATTAAACAGCCATCTCGTCTACGAATTAGCCACCGTTTGAGGGTTAAACAGAATCTTGTGTAAAAATGAAAAAAAAAAAAAAAAAAACGTTCTTTCGTTTGAGTTCCTAAGGGAAATTTTATGTAGAAACTGAGTATTGACTGGGGAATGGATTTAAAAATACTAGAAATGCTTGTTTGGATTATACGGTGTTAGCGGATTAAAAAATACAATGATCGATTATAAATCAAAAGAACCCTTGTAGGCAGCGGCTTGGCTCTGCCCCTGGAATTGCTGAAGTCCATGGGCGACGGTAACCACTCACCATCAGGTGGGCCGTATGCTCGTCTGCTTACAGGTGAATAAAAAAAAAACATATCGACGGGCTATTTGTGTTAATCGACATTTCTTAGCTAAACGACATTTATCTTTGTAATTAAAGGTCCGTTTTATTAGGTATTAGTATCAACAATTCGATGTTTTCAATTGAACATTAATTAAATTTACTTAATTCAAACAGCTAAGGTTTTTGTTACGAATCTTTTTCCAAATTTTGAACTTTATAAATGGCTCTCATGTAATGTTGCAAAAATGCCGCTTAAACCAAATAGCCATTCATCCCACGATATGTACTTACGTACAAACATATCTAGAGAACTCGGACTTGTTGCTTTTTAACGGACAAATATGGATTAGATACGATATGGCTTAGATAGGGACAGATAAGATAGGCTGTTTTTTTTTTTAAAAGTCTTAATATATGTCCCTATCCCCAGATTGACTCGCGATATTTCTGAAAGTACTTGGGAGTCTATAGACGTCACAGCACGTATCCTACTTTGAGATTTGAGGTCGTAGTAACAGTTATAATATAAATAACAACTTCCCCGCAGAAGAATATGTTTTAAGAAATTAATTATTATCACTTAACGTAGTCCAATATTGGCAGGCTATTAGTACTATCGTCATTGAAATTTTATAATTTAAAACCTTGCGTTGTAGAGGCTCATAACTATCTTGCTCACAGAATGAAGTAATGAGTCATAAAAACACTTGTTGAAGCTAAACGCCATTCCAGTAACTCTAATTCCGTGTAGTCGACCCCAGACGATGAATTAATGAAAAATGAAATCGACTTGGCAAATTTAATAATTTTTTTATACGCAGTAACAAGGCTCATTGGAACATCTATTTAATAATCATTCAATCATAATTTGAATTGTCATTTTGCTAAGTTTGGGCGGATCTTATTTAATTTAGATGCATTTTATGAGGCTAGATTTTTAAGGGAATGCCTAAAGAGGTTCTTACATGATCCTCCTCCTTCCGTCGTCCTCCTCATTACTGAAGGTCGTGACTTCCCCGCTGCCTCAATCTCTCTTGTACGATTGTTCTCCATCTGCTGTGATCCTTGGCTTCGTGGCTTCTTCTTACATGACAGCAATTGGTAACTAACTTCCCTGTTAATTCTTATTTGGAAATACTAAGCGCTAGGATGAGCTATGAAGCTATATAGGTGTTGCCTATTTCCAACGGACAAAAAACGCGTTTTTACAGAAAGAAAAAAAGACGTAAGTCCAATAACGGCCATCTGGTGTAGTGGTAAGTGACATGGTTACTACATAAGGGGGTCGCGGGTTCGAATCCCGCCAAGGAAGGATATTTGTATGATAAATATAAATGTCTGTGTATAATAAAAACCTTAAAAAAAAAAACAAAAAAAACTACGACTATTTTTTATACCATGGCTAGCTGTCTGGTGATTATAAAAGCAAACTCCACAAAAACGACAATCATTGACAACTTTGACAAACATTCCGTAGCCTTTCGGTTTGAAGGGTGGGGCAGCCGTTGTAGCTAGACTCAGACCTTAGAACATATATCTCAAATTTACGTTGTAGATGTATATAGGCTCCAGTAACCACTTAACATCAGGTGGGCTGTGAGCTCGTCCACCCATATAAGCAAAAAAAAAGCTTAAGAAGTTCACCGTGACCAACACTTCAACTCAAGAGGTATATTAACAATCAAATTGTGGATGGTATTTTTTTCCTACCTGTTTACTGGTAGCCTAAGGGGCTATTGCAGCTACGCGCAGACGGGTAGGTGAGCTCACAGGTTCAACCTAAGAGAATTTGCTAACACCAGGCCTAGCAAGAGTAGTCATGCGTTCCGAGTAGAACGGTGGAATATTATTATTATTATTTTTATGGCTTAGGTGTGTTAACGAACTCACAGTCTACCTGGCGTTAAGTGAGTACTGGAGCCCATGGACATCTACAAGGTAAATGCGCCACCCAACTTGAGATATAAGTTCTAAGATCTCAGTATAGTTACAACGGCTGCTCCGCCCTTCAAACCGAAACGCATTACTGCTTCACGGCAGAAATAGGCAGGCTAGGTCGAGATCTCGACCTCATGTCACCATGGGTAGTGGTATGTGATGTCCATGAACTTTATACGTTGAACACTGAACACTCCCAGTGCTGTATTCAGAAAAATAATAATTTACCATAATAAAGTTTAAGCAATCTGTAAAACGCCCCAAGCAGAATAAAACAATGGACGCAGTCTGGTAATCTCCGTGCCCTTAAAACTAAAAAAAAAACCCCAATTTGTTGATTAGCAGCTTTTTTCGGGGCGACATTAAACACGGATTAATCGCACCCCCTCCCCCGATCCCACAGCATCGATGGGGGTGGAAATTATACTTGGGATTAATGACAGTTTAAATAATTTCCGCCCTAAGGGCAAAGACGCGTGGAAAATGCACCAGGTTTGATAGAACTTCCGATTTTTTCGAGGCTATATGTACTTATGTATAAATGTAAGTGATCATTAAGAACCTACTTTAATTTAAGGATACTTCTGGTTCGCTTTATTTCTTGGTTACGGTGAGGCGTGATTTTGGGAACCAGGAATTTGGGGTAAAAATATCTTTAATGTTTTGTCGGTAACCCCTAACAATGACAATAACTACGAGTAACAAGATCTATTCTTAACCAGGCAAATCAGGCATAAAAAACTAAACTTTTTTTAAATTGAAAATAATACATTAAATAAATTAAAAATAAAACTTTTACTAAGTTTGTATCAGTGAAAAAAAACGAAGTCTACGACTGCCTTTTTTAGTCTATGACTTAAACATAATTAAGATGAAACATTGATAATTCTGTAAATCATATTACGTTGCCTGAAAATCTATTGATGATATCCGTGAACGACAGTAACCAGTCACCAGTAGTCGTATGACCGTTTGCCTACAAGGGCAATAAAAAAAAAACAAAAAAAATTCGAGTCTTGATCGAAATGCCTCATGGTAACTTTATTTACATCGTGCTATCGACGGACTCTGGTAAGGAAGTTCATCCATCTAGTGGATTAAACAAAATATTACGACGCTTGAAAGGCAAAATAGACTAAGCGACAATGCGTGAACTTTACAGTAGACTAATTTAAAGTTGAAATACCTTGAAACTTTTTTTTTTATTTTTATTTTTTTTTGGTTGATTAGATGGATGAACTTGCTCACCGGAGTCCGTCGATAGCAATAAATAATGTTACCATGAGACATTGCGTTCAAGACTCGAATTTCTTTTTGTTTTTTTTTATTGCCCTTGTAGGCAAACGATACGACTCAACTACTGGTGAGTGGCTACTGTCGCTCACGGTTATCATCAACAGATTTTCAGGCAACGTAATATGATTTTTTTTATGATTTACAGAATTATCAATGTTTCATCTTAATTATATTTAAGTCATAGACTAAAAAAGGCAGTCGTACTCTTCGTTTGTTTTCACTGATACAAACTTCCTCCTCCTTGCGTCGTATTCCTCATTGCTGAGGGTCGTGATACAAACTATTTTTTTAATTTTTTTTTATTGCTTTTGTAGGCAGACGAGCATACGGCCCACCTGATGGTGAGTGGTTACCGTCGCCCATGGACTTCAGCAATGCCAGGGGCAGAGCCAAGCCGCTGCCTACCGTTTAATACTCTCCACAAGCCTCGTTTGAAGAAGGACATGTCATAGCGCTCGGGAAACACCGTGGAGGGGAGCTCATTCCATAGCCGGATGGTACGTGGCAAAAAAGATCTCTGGAAACGCACTGTGGATGACCGCAGCGGCTCCAGGTAGTATGGATGAACTCTACTCCGGTGGCGGGCGGTGCGATAGTAAAAACGAGATGCTGGTATCATCTCGAACAATTCCTCAGAGCACTCCCCATGGAAGATACGGTATAAAATACAGAGAGAACCGAACTTAAATGTTTTATTTTTAATTTATTTGTAGCTACTATTGTCTGTGGAATTAATAAGTCCCTACCAAGTGTCTGAGTGCGCTGGTCGCGTCACTATCGAAAATTGGCCGAAGCGTTTTCGTCTCGGAATAAAAAATCGAAGAGCGCTGGCGGTCCCTTGTGCGCCGCTGCGTTTTTCGCGACGATTAATTCGCGCGTATTTTTTATTTTAATTCGACAGATGGATGTTTCAGGGGGCCGCCGGTTTTGTTGCGAGCTGTGCGATTTTCCGATGCTCTTTTCTACACTTACTATATCTTATACCTTTAAACGAGCAATTCTTGTATATTAATATGTATATATAATCTGAATCTCGGAAACGGCTCCAACGATTTTCATAAAATTTAGTATACAGGGGATTTCGGGGGCGATAAATCAATCTAGCTACGATTTCGCCCGTGGACTTCAGCAATGCCAGGGGCAGAGCCAAGCCACTGCCTACTGTAGCCAAGCCGCTGCCTATATGTTACGAAGAAATGTCATTAGCTTAAGACTACTCTTGGTTTGTGTATCACAAAATGATGGACACTATGTGTGAGTAAATGTAAATATAAACGAATCATAGTTTATTTCAACTTGAAGGTTATAGAGGCTAGGGAAAGCAACACCCAGAAAGTCTCAGATATTCATCCGCACAATTCTCGGAGCTTTTAAGGCGATTAAAAAAAAGCACATGAAACGAACAAAACTTAATCAAGGCCCTTCGGACTTTAACTAATTAAATGAAGAGGCTTCCGAGATGAGTGTAGGACATCCGGCCCTTGATATTAGGGACTGAACGGAATAAATCGACCGTGAAGACGAACATAAAAATTAAAAAAAAAAAACAATGAGATTTACATAGAAAACATCTGTGCTCGAAGTGGCTATCGTTTAGCCCTATCAGTTGTTCTCGAATGAATTTCGTTTCTGTCATAATTATTATCATTAGACATTATTAGTAGCATTTTTTGTTCTTCTTCTTCTTCGTCGCTTCCTCATTACTGAGGGTCGTGACCACCCTGGTATAGTTTTTGCACCAGCTTCCTCTAATGTTGCCTGCATTCGGCCTGCTTAATGGCGCCCAGGACGCTGGTGTTTGTGGTCTCCTTGAAAATGTCCATCCACCTGGTTGGCAATCTTCCTCGACTTCTCTTTCCTTCCACGTGACCTACAACTATTAGTTTTTCCAAGTTGTCAGGATTTCGTCGGGCCACGTGTCGGAAGTACTTGAGGAGACGCTGCATACAGATTTTTTGTTAAATACTACGAAAACACAAGCACAGAAAAAGCAATTATGAAAGTTTTGAAACCGATCAAACGATAGGTCTATTCAGTCAGTGAAAGCAACGTGATGAGAAGTCAGTATTGTTAAACATTTCTATAACTACAGAAAAAAATAAACTTATAGAACAATTGCTAAAAGTCTCATTTGAAGGGAGACAGAAAGTCATCGAGCAACTTCTGAGTTCAATTACAATAGTAGGGACCCTTACTAAGACACATCAACCGCATTGATTCCTCGCTTTCACTCCCTAAGGGACATTATCCCTTAAAAACGTCATAAACATTAAAAACAAAATGGCGTAACCACCCTCTTGATCGTCTCACCCTGCTATTAATGGAAGGCTTTAGAAATCGCTTCCCGAAATGTTCAAATGTACTTTAAGCTTAGTGCTGGAGCTTTTAGTAACCATCATAGAATTGACCAAGATTTTACGAATGCCTTCAGTCAAGCGCTGACAAGTTCGTGATCAGAGTATTGTCTTTATTGTATGGTGGACATTACTTGGGTATATGACCGAACTATGCTTTGCTTGGGGAAAGCTATGGGTGCTTTTCAGGATATTATCAAAATAACCCTTCTACTCATATCTGTTCATAAAATATTTATAACTACTGATACCATGCCTCCCATGCCTCTTTAAAGTAAAATCATTTTTTCTTACACTATTTTTGATTCAATTTTGTTAAAATTTATTTTCTATTTTTTAGTTGGATTTTCTATAAAAGCGTATTTTGTTACTTTTTTTTAACTATTATTTATTTTTCATATTTTAGGTGAATTTCAACTTTTTCAATTTGTTTTTAAATACTTTTTTTAAATATTGAATTGTCATCGGTCCTTAATAAGTATACCAAATTTCGAGTTAATCCGACGTTTGGAAGGGGGTCAAAATCATGTTCAAAGATTCCGTTACATACTAACATAGACATACGTCTGAAGCTAATAAAAGCGTATTAAAAATAACACTAGCCCATTGAAATCAAAATGAGAATGTTTCCACCAACCTTGAGGCATGAGACTTAGGCAATTGCATGTACCGCTCGCAAGACGTCCTAACCACTAGAAAGAAAATTAATTTTTTTTTTGGGTGTTTTGACACGATGTGATTCTTTTGACCGTGCCTCATGTGCTGGACTGATCAGATGAAAACCCTTACCAAAGCCCCACTTAACAAGTGCGTGCGCCAAGCCTTAGTTCGCGAGCTATGCAGAACAGCTGTCAAGGCTTTAATAAACAAAGATTCCACATGACCACGACTGCTCTGCCAAGAGTAGCCGACTATGATGATGTATTCCTTTATAGCAGAAATTATTAGTGAACATAATAAAAAAAAAACATAAAACTCTGCCATTGCCGGTCCCAAGCCCGGATGAGAAAAGAGGAGGGTTGAGTAGAGCTGGACATTCCTACCGTAAAACGTCAACGCCGAGCACTGGGCGGCGGGAAATAGCCCAGCCCCCGGATTCAACCAGAGACCCGGAGCGGAACCAGTTTGCCGTGAAGGACTAAATCCCTTCGAAATACTGATGTGGAAGGACGTGGGAATCCACCACAATTACATCCCAAGAGAGTCATGGACAGAGAAACATTTAAACTGTTTCAAGGCCATGACCACGACCCTCAGTAATGAGGAAACCGACGCAAGGAGGAGGAGGAGGAGGAATGCTAAACATTACAATAATCTGGATTAGTCTACAGGATTTGAACACGGGTATAGTCGCTTCGTTCGATACGAGTACACCGGGTGTCCTATCCGTTAGACCACGATGACTTCAAAGCACCCGCTATCGAAGTGAAATTCATTATTTTTGTTACTTACCGGTCACCGCTATCATCGTCTTCTTTCTTTTACCTTTTTTTATTTTATTGCTTAAATCGGTGGACGAGCTCACATCCCACTTTGTGTTAAGTGGTTACTGGAGCCCATAGACATCTACAACGTAACTATACCTGGGATCTTAGAACTTATATCCCAAGGGGGGTGGTGCATTTACGTTGTGGATGTCTATGGGCTCCAGTAACCACTTAACACCAGGTGGGCTGTGAGCTGGTCCGCCCATCTAAGCAATAAAAAAAAAAAAAAAAACTGCGCCACCTACCTTGAGATATAAGTTCTAAGGTCTGAAGTACAGTTACAACGGCTGCCTCACCCTTCAAATCGAACCGCATTACTGCTTCACGGTAGAAATAGGCGGGGTGTTAGTACCTACCCGTGCGGACTCACTCTTTAAACCAACTTCGAAAAGGCATAGAACGAAATTTATCAAAGCGGAGCCTGATTGCGGTTTATGAAAGTCGGTAGACAGTGAACTTCTCTGCCTTCGATAGCACTCAAATAATAAAGCAAGAAAGAAAATGTTCAGCTCTTACTTCAGTACTATCTGCAGTTGATCAAAATTTGAAGTGTACTCTATTCTAATTAAGTTTCATAAACAAACAAAATAATGGACAAAAAGTGAGTTTTTTTTTTATTTTATTACTATTAAGCCTAAAGCGTTTTTTTTTTCTTTAAAGCCGCTGCCTTAATCAAATTACTTGCTACGGGCGTACGATAAGAAATCAATACTAAAAAGAAAGGTTTTATTCCAAACTCATTTTTATGCACAAACAACAAAAGAAAAGAAATGCAATGCAAACATTTTGTGTTTCCTAAATTAATTATTTTATCTTAAATACATATTATATCTTACAATGGCTAGTGGTATTATCCACACATGCGAGCCCTCCCATGGGGGTTCGATTGCGATATTTCCCAATAACACACCATAATCGCGGTAGCTATCATTACTGTCGCATGCTAACATAAATTAATATGAGTTTCCTTGCTTTTCGACGTCATTTATGGGGTTTTAGGACACAGTGTATTCATAAACGAAAGAATACATCTATTAATAATACGTGAAGCAAAAATGTTGTACTGGTTACTGGTGGTAGGACCTCTTGTGAGTCCGCGCGGGTGGGTACCACCACCCTGCCTATTTCTGCCGTGAAGCAGTAATGCGTTTCGGTTTGAAGGGTGGGACAGCCGTTGTAACTATACTAAGACCTCAGAACTTATATCTCAAGGTGGGTGGCGCATTTACGTTGTGAATGTCTATGGGCTCCAGTAACCACTTAACACCATATAGGCTCATCCTCCCATCTAAGCAATAAAAAAAAAAAACCCTTTTTACGAAAATTGTGCAGACGGAGGAGTATGTAATCTACATCCCACACTTATAGAGAATATAGTGAATGAGTGCAGAATGCTATTTTTTGTTAATAAATTAATAAAAAAACACTACCATGTATTTGACACACACTTATATTATACTATGCCATATGTTTAGTGTCAAACCTTTATTGCTTATATAATATATAGTCTGTGGTCAAATTGAATATACGTTAATTGTCTATAGTGTAGTTTTGGCGAAATCTGTATTATAGAAGTATTTGACGATTATGAAGTCTTTGACAATAGAACCATAATAATGTTCCAACTTATTTATTTCAATTAATTATAGTCGAATTTTGACTACGCGGGGACAACTAGTTATATTAAAAGGTTATAAAATATTGTTAGTTTTTTTAAATTTGTAAACAATTTCCTAATAAATATACTGGTGGTTTCTGGGAGCTTTTACTGCAACCATCATCAGTAGTCGTAGCAAGAGCAGTAGTGGAACTCTCATGTTTATTTTCAATATTCATCTACCTTCGTCTAATACTTTTGTTGTGAATTATTTGGATATGTTTTTAATTTGGGAATACTAATATTACCGACAGATGAGAAAGAAGCAGTAGCTTTAGATGGAATCTTAGACTATAACACGGTCGCTGCTAAGAGAAACCATTTGATACTTTCTGTGGGTGTCTGTTGCGATGACGCTTCTCCTATGACTCAGGTTAGGCATCCATATTTACATCGTGGTCTCTATCTACTAACAGCCTTAAATATAGTAAGTACTCTTGGTATGGTACCATAGGAATGAATTTTATTGTTCATAAAATAAATCTTTCACTTCTGCTTTTCATTTCGACTGTGTCATAGGGGAGAAGGTTAATAAGAGAGCACGGCGTCGTAACTATTGATGTTCTTTGTCTGTTTGTCTTGATTATTGGTACGGAATTCGATTCCCGGGATGATTTGCGCCGTCTGCGTTCAACTGTTTACTGCCTCAAGATTAAACGTTAATTTCGATATGTTTTTGTCGAGAGACGCCAATAGGTGAGAGTCACGCTAATTCTGGAGTGGGTACATAATTAAACACAATGTTTTTATTTATTTATCGCATTTATTGGTAAACCGGCCTATTGGTAAGCCACCTTTTTTTTAAATAAGTGGTTACTGGAGCCCATAGACATCTACAACGTAAATGCGCCACCCACCCTGAGATATAAGTTCTAAAGTCTCAGTATAGTTACAACGGCTGCCCCACCCTTCAAACCGAAACGCATTACTGCTTCACGGCAGAAATAGGCAAGGCGGTGGTACCTACCCGTCCGGACTAACAAGAGGTCCTACCACCAGTAATTACGCAAATTATCATTTTGCGGGTTTACCTGACATTAAGTGGCATTAAAGTCCATAGACATGGACAACGTTAATGCGGTTACTCATCTTGAGACATGAGATCTGAGCCTCAGTATTTTAGTACAACGGCTGTCCCACTCTTCAAAGCGAAACGCATTACTGCTTCACGGCAGCAAACAGTGATACTTACCAGTGCAGGCTAGCAGACACCGGTCCTTGATCCTTGACCCCATAACACCATCGTAAGAAAAATTTGCTATAAATAAATGCTTCAAAACAAACATTTCTAGCTTTAAATAAGGTTATTGTTTGAATCCCCTTTAATGATAATGTAATAATCGCGGAAGTTCAAAAGTTTGTAGTACAAAACATTTACAAGCCATTTTCCCTTAATAAAACATTTATTTATGAAATTAAGTGCCATTCGCAGCGCGTGTGTATCAGCAGATAAACTAAATAATATCCGAAGAAGGAACTAAACGCGAATAACCCTGATATAGAGTATAGCGTACTGGAAGCGACTTTTAATTAGCTAGTACTAAACAGTTAAATATGTATAAGTTTTACAAGGATGTTCTTAAAGTCGAAACTGTAAGAGTGAATGGAGAACAATATTAATTTACTAAACACAGATAGTTATCGTTCTAGTATATTTATATTTGATTAACCGTAAATATGTCATTATTATTTTTTTTGTAACATATCATTTTATACAGATTAGTGGGTAGTCTCTAATCTTTTTTGGATTCTGTATTTATAATACTATATATTTAAGTTTGGTTGAATGAAATGTATTTTTAAAATGATAACACAGATCCTTAGCAATCCTCCTCCTCCGTGCGTCATATTCCTCAGTTCTTAGGGTCGTGACCTTTACTGAGCACTTTTGTTAGGACTATGTCCCTCCATTCACTTTTGTCCTCCGCGCAGTTGATAGCGATATTGATGCTGGATTCCAAATTCGTCTTAATCTGATCAGACCAGCGCATGGGACTACACCTCCTAGGCTTCTTTCCTTCCACTTTTCCGGTGATGAGAATTCTTTCGAGATTGTCACCCTTTTTCCTCGCAACGTGATCAAAAAACTCTAAAATCCTACGTAAGCAAATGGTGGAGAGTCTTAAGGAGACGCCTAGCTCTTCCAGGTTTGAAGCGTTTGTCCGATGCAATAGATAGAACCCGTTAATTATTACAATATTAATTTAGAAAGGCGAAAATGACTGATTTGTGCTCTTAATGTCGAGAATTGTGGGTAGATTAATAAGATATTTTTAGTATAGTGTTTAGTCATTGTTTTTTAAACTTAATGGCAATGTAATTATAAATGGATAAAATTTTATTTTTGCGACCTTTGTTTGATATATATGTTAAAAGACATTTCCAGAAAATTTAAATCGAGAAGCATCCCGATACAAGCAATAACAAAAGCGTGCAACGTAAACTTCTTATTCTTGTTCAACTGCACGGGAATATCGACCCTAAAACCCGAATGCCGTGTACATATAACATTGAAAATTGCCTGCGCGAAACTCCAGTAATTTCTAATAACATAATAAGTATGTTTTCCAATAGTGGGGAGCTAATGACGTGTACAGATGAGAAATAATGGGGACTGAGGACTGCTTCTTCTCTGTAGATTTTTTTGCTTTTGATATTTCTCGAACATTCTCGCCCTCTGTCACTTGAAACAGCTAGCCTAAATAAAGTTATCATTTAACTACTATAAGAATCGAGTTCTCATTCCTTAAAAATACTTTCGTTTTCCAATCATCATAGGACAGAAAAATTAATAAAAAAAATTGCGAAGCGTAAGTTCTAGAAAGATGACAGAGAACCAAAGTTATAGACATAGCACAGCGAATAAGTAAGCTGAAGTGGCCATGGGCTGGCCATATTAGCCGGACAACCGATAACCGTTGGGGTAAACGCATTCTTGAGTGGAGAGCGTGAATTGGCAAACGTAGTGTAGGACGCCCTCAGGCTCGGCGGAGTGGTGATCTGTGGAGATTGGCTGGCATTAGCTGGATGAGAGAAACCGGGGATCGTGCTCAGTGTCTAGCAATTGGAGAGGCCTTTGTCCAGCAGATGGCGATGAAATTCTAGAAATAATTTTATAGAAGAATATTTTTTTTATTGCTTAGATGGCTGGACGAGCTCACAGCCCACCTGGTGTTAAGTGGTTACCGAAACCCATAAACATCTACTATGTAAATGCCGCCACCCACCTTGAGATATGAGTTCTAAGGTCTCAGTATGTTATAGCGGCTGCTCTATCCTTCAAACCGACACACATTACTGCTTCACGCTTGAAATAGGCAGGGTGGTTGTACCTACCCGTGAGGACTCACAAGAGATTCTACCACCAGTAACTACCAGTTGAATTAAATGGCCATTAATATTGTGAGCATATAATATGCTACCTCTTCGAGCCATTATGATTGATTGCTTCATGGCATTAACAGAATGATTTCTTCGTAATATTAACAGGTAAAATCTGGAAACGCCTTCAGCTCCAGGACAATATCATCTCATGTTTCGCGCGGCTGGTGACAAGTGTGCTGTAGTGTCAACGCTGTCCACGCTGCTTCATACTATTATATCTTTCTTGTCTAAGCTGAATAAACAAACAACTGAAATTCGATAATCGAATGTTGTAACATTTTTTAAAAGAAAAACCTCATAGGTGCCATTTGAAAAAAGTTTCACTCAAAAATCTCAAACCATGTAGGTTCTATATCAATTCGAAGTACCTATTACAATAAAACCGCAATTTCAAACTTTAAGCCCTACTAGTGGTCCCGCAGTAGTCGAAATTCGACTATAATTAATTGAAATTATAAGTTTGAACATTATTATGATTCTCTAATCACAAATTTCGCCAAGACTATTTATTAAGACTCAGACAAATATTAATAAAGACAAACAATATTTATTCTATTCTCAATTTGACCACAGACTATAAGCAATAAGAAAAGTTTGACGATAAACAAATAGTATGTATGCGTGTGTGTGTGTGTGTGTGTGTTAAATACACGTAGTTGTGTAATATTTTTATTTATTGATTTAATGTATTTTTTATGCTTTTTATTTTTATTTTTATTGCATAGATGGGTGGACGAGCTCACAGCCCACCTGGTGTTAAGTGGTTGCTGGAGCCCATAGACATCCACAACGTAACTGCGCCACCCACCTTGAGATATAAGTTCTATGGTCTCAAGTATAGTTACAACGGCTGTCCCACCCTTCAAACCGAAACGCATAACTGCTTCACGGCAGAAATAGGCAGGGCGGTGGTACCCACCCGTGCGGACTCACAAGAGGTTCTACCACCAGTAATCACAAGAGGTCCTACCGACAGTAATGACAAGAGGTCCTACCACCAGTAAAAACCACCAGCAAAATTAAAAGAAATATTCTGCACTCCTTCTCTATATTCTTCATGAGTGTGGGAAATTTCATACGCCTCCGACCGCGCAATTTTCGTAAAAAGGGATACAAAGTTTTTGCTTCACGTATTAATATATAGATTATAATTCTTGATTTGCGGCGAAATTAAGTGACCTCTCAAAAAAAATCAAATCCGATTTAAAGCATTCTAGCCAGTACCATAATTATATGAACTCAAAGAAAAATAATGAAAATCATTCATAAACACGTATGTACATAATTAATAATAATCGTACATTCAATTACAAATGTATATTCAAAGGGAAAATGGTATGAAACGACATTCGCATGGAGCAAATCTGGATTGCGCTCTAGATCCGCTAATGTGTATAGAAGGATTAGTCTCCGGTTTTAGTAAGGCTGGGTCTACAATATTGAGAAAATACAAAAAAATATTTACGAATTTTCTGGGGTTTTTAAAATTAAAGGTACAGAGGAAGATCTCGTAATACCCAGAGAAGTAATGTGAGTTAAATGCTTACTCTGTGGATGTTGACTACAGATATTGCAGGAAGTTAAGAAATCAAGATGGCAGAAGTCAAGAATTATCATCCCATGCAAAAGAGGTACACTATGATCGAGGCACACTATTTTAGTAGTGATAGGACGTCTTTCTTGTGAGTCCCCATGGGTGGGTACCAACACCCTGCCTATTTCTGCCGTGAAGCAGTAATGCATTTCGGCTTGAAAGGCGGGGCAGGCGGTGTACTGTTAAAAGTGAGCAACCTTACATTTTCACATAGAAGTATTATTATAAATTATTTTATTCACATAGAAGTATTAAATAAATTTTAGAAGCTTTCGTGAGTGTAGACCAAGCTTAGTTCGAGTCCGAAACGCGAGTACATTTTTCGTCTAAAGCTTATAGCTTTTAGATTATTCGCTCGTTATTTGGGAAGCTTCCGTTCCCGAAATAGTACCGAGCTTTAACTTGTTTTTCATTAAACAACCACATAAGTTTACGTACAGATTTAGCTGTTGTTATATAGGTATATCATTTTATCTTTATTTTTTTGTTGCTCTACATAAACAGATAAGCTCATTGCCTATCTGGTGTTAAGTGGTAACCGGAAACGCTACCCACCTTGAGATAAAAAGTTGAAGTTGCTCTTATATTGCATAACAACCAAACCAGCCTTGAAAACCTGACTGCTTTGCAGAGGAAATAGGGAAGATTGTGGTACCTGTCCATGCAAGCTTACAATACAGCCAACGATCACGAGTATAATATTTGGATAATGCAATATTAGTAGCATTATCGACTAAATTTAAGCTCGATACTTTTTGAAATTAATTGTTTTTTATTGCATAGTGAACGAGCTTATGGTCGTCCTGGTGGTAAGTGGTTACCAGGTTTCATTGACATCACCACGTCTTTTTTTAATAATATGTATACGCAGAACCTATTTATGTGTGTGGTAATCACTTAACACATAATGTGCCGTGAGTTCATCTAAATCTCTCGCCTGTTGGATTGTTCAGGTTTTGATAAAAGGGTTAACATATAAAATTAATGACAATGTCAACAATACAAATAAAATTAATGACAAAGAGTCCAATATTACTTCATTAATTTATTTGCCCAAGTGATGTGATCAATGCCAAATGTAGTCCGCGGTCCGGACAACAGGTTCGCTGTCGGTTTTCAGGATTTTTGACTTGTCTCCTTTGTATTTCTGCCGTCCATAATACAGGAGACATTCCTATTCGCCGAACTAACACTATAACCTGGTCACTGTCTTCGCCGAACCCGTCGCCTGCGAGGAAGGGCTCGACGAGTAAATTAACCCATAGACACAGCCCACTGAGTTTCTCGCCGGATCTTCTCAGTGGATCGCGTTTCCGATCCGGTGGTAGATTCTGCGAAGCACTGCTCTTGCTAGACCCAGTGTTAGCAACACTCCCGGTTTGAGCCCCGTGCGCTCACCTACACGTCAAGGAGAAGCTAAAATATCCTCTCAAGGCTATCAACATAGGTAGGAAAAAAAACACTATAAAGTTATCTCGACACAAATATGCCAATGAACCTTCGTAATGACATTACGACCCACAAAAAAAAACACATTTGATAAGCCCAACCCAAAACATTGCACTTCGAAATCACATGCCTCATAGAATATATCTAATCTGTATAATATAATACACGGTGTTGCTATGTGGAAAAATATACGCGAACATTAAGAAGATGGTCAAGAAATAATGCGAACCGAACATAATCTTATTTATCGCGAGGGGATGTCCGATGTGGATGTCATTCGATAAGCGGTGGCAACACTTAACGCTTTGATGTCCGTACCGGCCCCCACCCTGGTTAATGGGCTCAGGGTATAGTGCGTTAGATGAAGCGGGAGAATGAAAATTGTAGCGAAAATTAGCTGTGTATGGCACGTACTTTTTTCTTCTTTTTATTATGCTAAGTAGGCAGTGGCTTGGCTCTGCCCCTGGCATTGCTGAAGTCCATGGGCGACGGTAACCACTCACCATCAGGTGGGCCGTATGTTCGTTTTCCTAACACGGCAAAAAAAAAACAAAAGAATAGGTATGAAGCTAGGCGTCCAGGTTTGAATGGTAAGCCGTACCAAGTTAATAGGGACTGTAGTGGTTTTAATGGTGTAGCGTCTATGAGATTGGGAACTTACATGCAGCATTGGTGCTCATCCATATCAGCCAAATTTTTCATAGCATTGGTATTTTTTTTATTGCTGACTTCAGCAGTGCCAGGGGCAGAGCCAAGCCGCTGTCTACATGCGTACCAACGAAATTGCCAAAAATGTCTCTAATGTCATTCGTCATATTCAACTGTTATAAAATTTTCAAAAGCCCCGATCACAGTATTATTCTTGGCCACAAAACGCCGATTCAACGCACCCTGCGCTCAAGGATCGTGCGTCTGAAAATATATTCCTTTGATTTTGGCCATTAGATGTTTTTCCGCAACTATATGATTTACAGAGCCTGTTTGGATCTTGTTAGGGATTATGCCGATTATATTTGTGGGACCGCTAATGATCTTTGATCTGTAAATAGATAAGTCGTCAGTCGCTGCGCCCTAATGCTTTCACATAGAATTATGTGACTACTCCGTGGTTCAAATCCTGCAAACTATGAACCTATTTTTTAAAAAGTAAATGACGATATAATGACAATATGCTTGTAGTTTATTACTTATGATATGCTATTTATGCTATTTAATACCTCGGGTTCGAAGGCTTAGACAAGCGTAATAGCATACAATAGAGACTTCGGAATTAGTCTCAAAGTCAGTGAAGACAATGCGGTGTTTCAAGGAAAACTCAATACAAGGTTTTCCTTGAGAATCAGATACGTCTATTTGTAACAATAATATTTGCCGTTTAGCGACTTAATAATTTTAATGATTTCACATCGGTGCTGTCAGTATATTGCTTAGCGGGCGACATTCCAGTAAGACCCTAACAGCATCGAATGTAAATCGAACACAAGGTGTCAGCAGTAACACGAGACAGATTGAAGGGAAAATTCGCGATGCAAATTGAACTATTGGTATACAACACGGAGCTGTTACAACATGTAAATGTGATAATTTAAAAGCAAGCATAAACTTGGATCTATGTGTGAACGGACGAATGCTTCGTAATATCCGTGGACTTGACCATCCGCTTAATATCAGGTAGGATGAGGTAGTTTTGAACTAGAGACACCAAACTAACTAATGGTTTCAATAGCTTTACAGACAAATTGTAAAGAAGTATGAAATTTATGATAAAAAAAAAAGTGAGCCGTCACGGGACGCCTGGCAGATGTGAAACATCGACATTATTTTGTAAAAGTAATATGCAGAAAAGAACAGATTGTAATAGGAACTAAATATGTCATAATGATAAAATAAAATATTACGAAAAAATAATTTGTTTTCAAGTAAAACACAGGTCATGTGTACTGTAGTAAACAACATTGTATACACTGCGGAGTATAGACTATAGGTATTCGAGCTCAGTGTAGCGACAGAGATGGCTTAACGCCGGATCGAGTGGGAGAGAATCACACAGTCGATTGCGCATGGCGACGCATGCCGTGGCGACGCGTCGCCACGCCAGAAATCGGTTTTACGTGCGGCTATAGATGTTTCACATCAATAAGTGTGTCAAACATGCAGACTCTTTACGACCTGCGTAATGGAAAAGTTCCAAAACATTTGCTTGTATCAGCTCTCTAAATATCCATCTTGGAATCAAAGACGGTGCTCTTAGATAATTTGATTTGAATTTAATTAAAGCATCGATGATGGAGGCGCCCCCAGGAATTTGTGATCGGGGATCTGTTTGTTTGTTTATTGGATTCTAACTTGAAGGTCAGTTTGGGATTGTTTATTACCTTGTAGGAGACGGAATCTACAAGGATCTGCAGAGCCCTTGAACGATATTTAAAATAATTAACAAATATTAGGCGACCCCTGTATTTTACTTTTTATTTTTTTATTTTAATGATTTTGTTTCGGTTTCATTTGATATCATTTCATTTTTGTTTATTTTTATTTTAAAGAATTGTGATAAATTGTTATTTTAATTTTATTGTATTTTGATTTAAGCACTATGTATCTGTATGTGAAATTTTATGGGCTTAAGTTGCCTGAAATAAACGCATTTCATTTCATTGCGTATTCACAAATTACAAGTAGCGTTTACTGTTTATATTTTAGTGGAACAGTCTACACTGGATGGACGAGCTCGCTGCCTACCTGGTCTTGTGGGTAACCACAAACCCTAAAGATTTATCAATGTGATCACGTCACATGGTGATACCCACTCTACCACCACTAGGAATTATCTGTTTCGAATCTGAGAACACTTTTATACTTATATGTTTATTATGTTGACTGGGACGTGCTCCTTTTTGTGTCGATAATCCTCAATGCTGAGGATCGTGACTTCTCTGAATTACTTTATCTTGGATTACCTTGTGCTAACTCAGTCTAATCTCGGCTGCGTGAATGGCATCGAGGTTTTGAGGGTAGACTGATCCGACCAGCGCATTGGACTGAGGAATTATTGAAGATGATTCCATCATCTCGTTTTTACTATCGCACCGCCCGCCACTGGAGTAGAGTTCATCCACAATGCGTTTCCAGAGATCTTTTTTGCCACGTACCATCCGGCTTTGGAATGAGCTCCCCTCCACGGTGTTTTCCGACCGCTATGGTCTGTCCTACTTCAAAAGAGGCTTGTGGAGAGTACTCAACGGTAGACAGCGGCTTGACTCTGCCCCTGGCATTGCTGAAGTCCATGGGCGACGGTAACCACTCACCATCAGGTGGGCCGTATGCTCGTCTACCTACAAGGGCAATAAAAAAAAATCTGACTGCAAAGGTAAACAGTTTTTAAAACCAATTTTTGTTTATTTTACGAAAATTCATTAAACTAACCGCATTAGAAAATTGAATTACCTCACAACAAGGCACAGTCGAAGAGAAATTCGTTCTCCACAGCTTCCGAACTTAGAAATAAGTTTTGGTGTTCGCTAACTTATAATAAACTTGAATGCGCCTGCAACTATTAGGGTTGAATATTGAAAACGTGGCAATGAGAGACTAAATTGTGTGTAGCAAAGAATTTGAATGAGAGCTTTATAAGTTGTTGCAAGAAAGCACAGCCCACCTGGTGTTAAGTGACTACCGGAGCCCATAGACATCTACAACGTAAATGACGCCACCCACATTGAGATAGATATGAGTTCTAAGGTCTCAAGTATAGTTACAACGGCTGCCTTACCCTTCAAACCGAAACGCATTACTGCTTCACGGCAGATATAGGCAGGGCCGTGGTACCTACCCGTGCGAACTCACAAGAGGTCTTACGACCACTACCTAATAACGCAAATTATAATTTTGCGGGTTTGATTTAGTTTTTTTTTTTAGCTATTGCATGATTTTATCGCGGGCCTTGAGCGCCGCTTGAGAGCGGAATCATGAAATTCCGTAACGAAAAAAACCTTCCACCCCTCACTACGCCTACTATGTAGCTCGCGTTCAACACATTCACACGTTGCGCTTGTGTAGTGTTTAAAGTAAGAAGTCTAAACACCAATTCATGAACTAACAAAATATGTGATATAATTTCATGGGTAACACAACGATAGCGCGATTCAGCTTTTGCGTCAAGCGTCATCTATCGGCGACAAACGGAATTGTAAAATAGAAAATTATATCACATTACAATGCGTTGGGCGTGCCATTTTCTATCGCTTAGTCGAAGAATTTTATTACTACTCCTACTACTCATTCAGTGATTGGAGTGCCATTAAAAATAAACTAGCTAAACCGTTGATTCTGGGCGAATGACTACAGTTCTTTAAACGTTGAGGCCATTATCAATAGAAGCACGCACTCTTTCTATGGGAATTTTTTTTACTGCCAATCGTACGGATTGTTTTAGGGACTTCAAATTATTATGGCGTTTAGAGCAAGCCATACTCTCTAAAACTGACCATAAATCATAATCCAATTTTTCTAGTATCCAAAGGCGTGTCTCTATCCCATGTAGCGCCCTCTAGTGAGTGCGCGGTCAAAATGGAATACTCACAATGTAGCAGATTCATTGAAAGTTAGCCCACTGAGTTACTCGCTGGATCTTATTTTATTGTTATTTTAATATTAAATTATTATTGTCGATTTATAATTGCATAAGTTGATAAAAAATGCTTTACCGCTTTACCGCGGCAGTCTCCGAGTGCCACACGTCTTTTTTTTTATTAGGGATAATTTGATTAGAGATAGTTCCCTATATCTTTAAGTAATAGACGAAAAGTTTTTGAAGGCTACTCGAAGATTCTCAAGGCGATCATCTACGATCCTTACCCACGCTATCAGACTAGCATAGCAGCAATCGGCCACAACCCTATGCTGTGATTTGTATTAGAGTACAGTTTCACAACAGTATTCAACTTCGACATTATTTTTATTTAGACGAGTTCACGAGCTCATTGCTACCTGGTGTTAACTGGTTATCGGAACCCATATACATCCATAACGGTAAATGCCGCCACCTACCTTTAGACATGAGTTCTAAATTTCAGCTTCAAGCCGAAGCAACGCATTACTGTGTCATGGCACAAATAGACAGAATGGTGGTATCTACCCATACAAGCTCACAAGACGCCTTACCACCAGTAAACCACCACCACCGATGGCCGAAACTCGTGGACATCAGGATTTATAAGACGTAAGTATGAAGTCCCAATTATTTTCAAGACTAGCTGATCCGGCAGACTTCGTAGTGCCTCAATCGATAAATAAAAAACCTAAACTTTTGTATAAAATAAAATTAGAACAAACAAAAGGAATCGTCGACGGAGGACACATCAAAGATAAAACAAAATAGTAATTTTTATTTAATTCCTTCTCTGGACTTCCACAAATAATTCAAGACCAAAATTAGCCAAATCGGTCCAGCCGCTCTCGAGTTTTAGCGAAACTAAAGAACAGCAATTTATTTTCATATTTAAAGATATATAGATAGATTACATGGTTTTTTCTGTTGATCGTATTAATGTTTCAAATAACGAACAGCAATTCATTTTTATATATATAGATAGATGAAAAATTGTTGGGCAACACTATTATTCCATCTAGATTGAAACATTAATCTTCTGTTATATAGGTATATCAGGAATATTATAAAGCAGGGATGCTCTCATCAGAAATAATGTCAACAGAAGTCCTCTTCATAGATATGAAACCACAATATTTATACATCGATAAACGAGACGGGAAATACACGAGAGGTACATTTGTAATGTACCGCATTAAGGAGTTAGCCTCGGGCGAAGCTTCTTTTTAAATGAAGAGGAAAATTTTAATTTCCTATCGCGTTCTTAGGGTTGGGACACTGCGCGAGCGAGTCACATCGATGATTACAGATTGTGGTCTCGGAATTAATTTAATTCAGTTAAAGAAATACAAATCATGTTTATTATAAGGATAACTATAAACAACTTGTCACTACTCTCATTACTCCCTTCTATAAAATGATAAGATAAGACGAAGTTGTAAACACCCATCCTTATCGTCACATAGCGCCTGCCCTTTTTGAAGAAGTAGGGACCAACCTAACCCTAACCAACTAAACGACTCTCCTTGCACTCTCTCACTCGACGTCCAATCTCCGCTCGGATTCAGAACCCGAGCAGAGTAGGGGGTTTCTAGGTTGTGGGTCAATACCAGAGTTGTGGCTTCAACCTTAGGACGCCCAACCGACGGGTTGTCGATACGATCTTCGACGACCAAGGACGCCGGTCTCCGCAGTAGGACAGGCAGTCCAGGCGATACCGCTGATATTCCAAAACACCCCGCTCAGTCAAAACCAGCCTGCCGGCTCGAAACGCCGATCAGAATGCTGGTCCACAACAGTTCCGCAGAACTGTAGTTCCGTAGATCTGCTGTAATATAGCGCGCCAGACTTACTCGTCAAACTGAAATACTCGATTGGACCTCATATAAATACACAGAATGATGAAGAAACTCTCTCTCCAAGCATCTGCTTTTTTTTCTTTTTCTTACCTATGCTGATAGCCTTGAGAGGCTATTTCAGCTTCTCCTTGACATGTAGGCGAGCTCACGGGGCTAAAACCGAGTGTGTTGCTACCACTGGCCCTAACAAGAGCAGTGCTTCGCAGAATCTACCGCCGTATCGGAAACGCGACCCACTGAGAAGATCCGGCGGGAAACTCAGTGGGCTGTGTCTATGGGTTAATTTACTCATCGATCCCTTCGTCGCAAGCGACGGGTTCGGCGAGGAAGGTGACTGGTGCTAGAGCTACCTAAAAGCACCGTTAATAGATCGGGAGGATCGGGAGGATGTCAAATACAACCAATCGCTAACAATATCCAATTTCAGCAGATTTTTCGTTGTAGTTATATGAAAAAAGAAAATTACAAATCAATAAATACTATTAAGTAAACGTAACATAAAAACCTATTACCGGAGCTTGCTTCAGCGACACTTGACCTGTGGCCAGTAAATTTCACAACACACAAGTTTTATGAACACCAATAAAATTTGACATCACCGTGAAATAATCGAATAATGACAATCTAGAACAAGTTCGTGTCAATCGAGCGATGATGTCATGTGAATCGCTCGTTCGAATCATTCGTTTGTATTGGTGACGATTGACTTACGCGCTTCTAATAACCAATTGTACATTTTTTGAAGTTATACTTCTTTAGGCGCGTTATGAAAAATTGATGAGAGTGAAACTTTACGATGCGCGCGCACCGTGACACAAAATTAACAGAATGAAGTTGCCCACTAAACCGCTCATTACAATACGACCGACGTAACTTGGCGAGTCTGAATATAGCCGCAGGTGAACTTTCCGAAGCGTACCGAGAATTACCGAATTTATACGATGTCAAGAAAAGGGATGTCCAATATGCGTGTTTGAGGATGTTGTCTAATCGATTTTTTTTCAAATTGATTAATTACATAAGCATTTACGATTCAACTTGTAGGTTTTGTTGTATGAACGAATTAGAAATCCCTAAGAACTCAGGAAACTAAATCACCTTTTAACGTTACGTTATCAAAATAATACTTGCGTGATATACACCTAGTATTAAAATATATAATTTATTTATCTTAACTAATTAAACACTCTAGACGTAATAATTATTCGTTCATATAACGTTCATAAATATTTGCGTATTTACAATAATATTAATAGAATTTTGATTATGACATTCATAACAACTTTGAATTCTATTTTATTTTAAAGGAACTAGAATTAATCTATGTTGCTAGTACCCATATTTGTAATGTGAACATTATTTTTATTAAATTTCATTTAAGTTAAGTATCTAAAGCTGCTAATAGACACCACAAATTGATACCGCAACTTATATTAAGAATCCTTATTTTTTTATTATGTACGAATAAATAATAATATCCAAGAAATAAATTTATAGCTCTATATTAATGTGATTAAGCTTGTCTAAATGTTTTTTTTGTGCTATTATTTAAAGTGCTAGTATTTTTAAATGCACCTACTTTGTGACTAGGTGCAAGGTTCATGCAACCGGCTTGTAAGACGCCTGGCGCCGACTTTGTATTTTATTAAACATCACGCGAACACGCGAACGCTCGTCGCAAGTCAGTCGACAACAGTAGACGTCGAACTGATTGAACTGTATTGAACGCATCAATTTGTGCATAACACATTACTACTCGATAGTGTCATCGCCACATCCATACTGTTCGCTCATTACTTTTTAATTGTTTTTTACTAGCCAATGAAAACGGACAGCGAACGGTCATTGATTAATACGTGATCTGTGCCAATTGCCATTAATGAATGTGGCTGTGAAGTAATCATTGTATTATTTATGTTATTTTGTAATAAATTGGTTAAGAATAATATGTAGTTGTAAAATTTTCGCCATAGATCTAAAATACTTTTCAAATATTTAATGTGTAATTTTGTTCGCTTAGTAAAGTGTCAAGTGAATAGTTAGCTCTAGTCTACTTGATTATACTTGTATAGTTTGTTCTCGTTGTAAATAACCCAGGTATCATGAGCCTGTCGATTTTTGGAACGAAGTTCCTTATGGGTCGATGCGGTGGGGTACCCTAACCGGGAAAAAACGTCCGTAACGTAAGATTTTTATTGGTAATGCACACAGTGTACGACTTAACTTTGTAATAACGTACAAAAAATAAAATATTTTTTTATCTTTCATTGACCACGATCTCAGAGCGTTCGTTTGCGCAATACACTAACTCTTATGCAAACAACCGTGAATGAAGTGTACCACAATAAGTTCGCACGTTACGGAATGACCGTGGGTTGTTGCGAAACCTCCAATTTTCTTTTCTTTATACCTCCAATAGAACTTATATTTTTATAACAAGGAACTTCGTTCCTATCCGGTGTCCCACGACACCACACATATTTTTATTACAAAATAGTTTAGCGTATTGGTTTCAGGTTGAACTACTCTGATACAAAACAATTGAGAGTTCGACCTCGTGCCTCAAGGAGAGTACACACTGTGTACTAGGTAGTTGGTAAGCTCAGGTTCGACCTCATGCTCAAGGGTGTAGTACACACTGTCTAGGCAGGTAACAAGCTCAGCCGTCCTTGAAACGCAACAATAAACCATTTACTTGTAAATATCTGATTGTTAAATAAGCTGTCTATGTATTTAATTGTAAGATCTGACAAAAAGCTAAATATTTAATGTAAATCTACAAAATATCGATAAAATAACATCCCATCACTAGGACTAACCTTCGCCGTTAAAAATATTGCTGTTTGAACGCCGAGTTCGCTTAGCGTTTTAATAAATTTGGAAAATTAAAGATTCATATCTGATTCCCTTCACTAGTTTGGCTGGCGGCTCTCCTTGCTTCAAGGGAGACGCAGTTTGGGAAATTGCAACATTCGAATGATATATAACCACATTACATACTATAGCCATATTATTTCAACATTAAAGCCTTATTCGATATTAGCAACGAGAATATTGCGGCATATATTGCGACTTCACTGATATGACCTGACTGACTCCGTGATGCAGTGATGAGCGTTCCTGGCTATGTCGCCGCGAGTCGTGGGTTCGATTCCGACAGCGGTTCAACATTGTTTGATGAATAAGTTTGCTTGCTCTTTATCTGGGTGCTTATTAACTATATATGTCTCTATTAAAGCATATATAAGTATGTTCATTCACTGGTACCCATAACACGGAGTCCTAAATCTGAGCCGAATGACTGTGCGTGATTTGTTCCCGGTTATTATTATTATTATTGAAGTGAAAACTTCTTTAGAATCGTTGTGATTTCAAACCGGATGCAACGGAAAAAACGACAGGTAAGAGACACAAATACAAAAATGTGTAGGATAAAGCCAGCAAAGAGTGGGACAGAAATATACATACTATTTAATACAGCGCCATCTGTGAGATTTTTTAATACTAACGTGTGTATGAAAGCTCTTGTAGTGAATTTTAATTTAGGATTATACGTGAAATTAAAATATCAATTCACAGAGGGCGCTACCTTACAATTATTTACTAATGACAAAATTTTACATATACTTAAGACGTTTAGGATAATTGTATTTTAATTTTGGAAGGTTTCACTTCTACCACGTGTGAATTGCACACATTTTGTTTTTTTTACTACCTAAATCAGGTTCTTATCTGTATCGCTTATATTCATTTAATACTGTCCTTTCGGTTTCATAAAGTGTAAGTACATTACGGAAAAATAGATTAGACTCTATCTTCTAGGTATTCGTTTCATAGTTATTGTGGATAGCTCCAACAGTCTTTTAATTTACACAAGCTGACGAGATCACTATACATCCAGTACCTTAATTATTTACGGCACATACAAGTGAACGGGTTAACTATGAGCGTGGAAGGCTTTAGAAGAAGAGGTAGATCTAAGAAAAAATGAATGGATTACGTGAAAGACGATATGTGTAAGACGGGAGTGAGCGAAGAAATGGTATATGATAGAGGAATACGGAAGGAGAAAACATGTTGCCCGACCCAGGTGACTGGGAGTAGGGCAGGAGAATGATGACAAGTGAACGAGCTGACGGCCCATCTGGACTTAAGTGGTTATCGGAGCCTACGGACATCACAGTGTGCATACCACCATCCTGATCTCTCAACTGTATAGTAAAATCCCACCATTCAAAACAGAACGCATAGAAATAGAAATAGGATGAAGTAATCATGAGGAGCATCATATCATTAGCTCATCGAAGCCATTCAAAAGATTCATCTCATTAATTAACTCATGTCATTATCACGTCATCCACGCTACAAAACTCCAAACAAAAAGTAAATTCTTGGCAAACAAAAGAGACAAAAATCAAATGATTTATTAATTAATTAATCAAGGAAACACCCGGGGCTGTCTGTTACTGAAAAAAAAAATTGAATAAAAAAAACCCACCCGATTCCCTTAAAGTGGGGTGGTTTGAATAAATCATCCCTTAGATAAGCTTTGAAATAATTAGCCGAGGCGTCTCTTAGACTGCTTTTTTCCTAATTAAAAATAAATATCAAATGGATCTCCGCGATCGTGATTAAGCATCGATTTGAAGTGGAAGTTATTTTATTTAACTTCATACGAATTAATACTATCTTACAAATATTTATACCGAGTACAAATTAAGTACTTGAACTTACAATGTCAACTGTACTTTAAATAAAGATATTGTATCATGTAGACATTTTATGATTATACCTTTTTTATTTTCTTATAAAGGAAGAGTTGCTGGTGGCCCAGAGGCCTTTCCAGTTTCACTCGTGGTTTTTTACTAGTGGCAGGACCTCTTGTGAGTCCGCACGAGTAGGTATCACCACCCTGCCTATTTCTGTCGTGAAGCAGTAATGCGTTTCGATTTGAAGGGTTGGGTAGCCGTTGTAACTATACTTGAGACCTTAGAACTTATATCTCAAGGTGGGTGGCGCATTTACGTTGTAGATGTCTATGGGCTCCAGTAAATACTTAAAATCAGGTGGGCTGTGAGCTCGTCCACCCATCTAAGCAATAAAAAAAATCATTGTCTCATTTTGTTTTGCAATAACTAAAATTTTAAATCTAATCGTTTGTTAAGTCCACAACAAAACGTCAATTTACTCGTAAACAATGATAATTAGGCTCGCCGCACACAAATAATGATTCGTATAGTCGCACTATCGGCGCTGGGACGGGCGTTAATTAAAACGACAACAAAATAACGTTAACATCATTTGCAGTCAGAATTCGCACTGCGCGCCGATGCCTGAAATAATTAAACCTAGGATCGGTACATGCACATCGGGTAACTGGAAACGATTTACAGAAGAAAAAACAAAATGTGTGCAATTCACACGTGGTAGAAGTGAAACCTTCCAAAATTAAAATACAATTATCCTAAACGTCTTAAGTATATGTAAAATTTTGTCATTAGTAATTGATATTTTAATTTCACGTATAATCCTAAATTAAAATTCACTACAAGAGCTTTCATACACACGTTAGTATTAAAAAATCTCACAGATGGCGCTGTATTAAATAGTATGTATATTTCTGTCTCATTCTTTGCTGGCTTCATCCTACACATTTTTGTATTTGTGTCTCTTACCTGTCGTTTTTTCCGTTGCATCCGGCTTGAAATCACAACGATTCTAAAGAAGTTTTCACTTCAATAAATAACTTCACCGATGATAGATGACATTTGAATTCGTCGTGGCCAAAGGATAAGACGTCCGGTGCGTTCGTGTCGAAGCGATGCACCGGTGTTCGAATCCCAGGCAGGCGGGTGCCAATTTTTCTAATGAAATACGTACTCAACAAATGTTCACGATTGACTTCCACGGTGAAGGAATAACATCGTGTAATAAAAATCAAACCCGCAAAATTATAATTTGCGTAATTACTGGTGGTAGGACCTCTTGTGAGTCCGCGCGGGTGGGTAACACCACCCTGCATATTTCTGCCGTGAAGCAGTAATGCGTTTCGGTTTGAAGGGTGGGGCAGCCGTTGTAACTATACTTGAGACCTTAGAACTTATATCTCAAGGTGGGCGGCGCATTTACGTTCTAGATGTCTATGGGCTCCAGTAACCACTTAACACCAGGTGGGCTGTGAGCTCGCCCATGCATATAAGCAATAAAAAACCTCTATTCCACACAATAGTTCTCTTTTATTTTATAATTTTCTTATATTATTTTAGATTTTCTTAGATGCAAATAGCTCTGTGCACGTAACCAGAAATATGTCAGCCGTGATCATGTTTATTTGTTTTTTTCCTATTCGTAAATTAAACCATTATTAGGTTGATCACACACAAAACATTTAAGATCGTTGAGGTTTCTAAAATCTTTAATGCTTTATTTAATGCAGATATTCCCTATTCAATCAGTAAGGCTTAACGTAAAATCTAGAAATACTGGCAGAGACATTTATCATATACACGAAAAATTGTGTATATTTATTAGTTTGAAATTTTTCGGAAAAGATGAATACGAGCTTATTTAAAATCTAATCATTTTAATTTGCACGTAAAATTCAATACAAAAGTGATTAATTTTCCAAAGGTCCCCGTCTCTTATTATTACGTCTCTGGCCGCGATACTGTTATGTAGAAGTAACGATTATATGTATTATACATCCATGCGTAGTGAATTTTTCTATTGTTCAATGTGTGTGTGTGATTTGTTTGTTTTTGGATGGCTGTATGCAAAACATGATTAATAATTAAACTTCATTTATGTTATGCAGCTGTCTCGTACATCTGATGGTTGCCTGGAAGAGATCGCTCTTGACGATAAGATCGCCCATGGTATTTTGTATTTGTGTTTTTTGTACTGGTGCACAATAAAGCATATTTATACACTTACTGTACCCGTCCGCTTCGCTGGGCATTTAAAATTAACATTATTATTTCTGAGCCCCATAAAGATTCTCATCATTAACGCCCCCGCAACTGGTGTAGGGTGTAGTCCAACGCTCATATAAATATTAGTCTATCCATTAAGTACACGTATTTTCTACATGAACACCAAATTTCAAGTCAATCGGATGCATGGTTCAGTAGTTATAACGGATCATCCGTAAAACCACTGTAGGATAAACAATATTTACGGGTAATGAAAAATATAACGTTTTCAATTGATTTCAGAGCTCAATCGGATGGTATTGTTACTCAACAGATCAGAAAAAAAAACTGTAACAAAATCACATCTATTTAACGTAATAGCATTGAAACAAAAGCTAGACAGTGTGGCCCATAAATTGAGCGTGGCTGTCAATTGCACGCGCCGACCAATAGTTGCGGTCTACGGTCGCGCGACAGTCGGCATGTGTGCGACCGCCCTTATGTTTTCGAAAATTTAAAATTCATTTCTCGAATTGTAACGTTATTTTAAACTAGCTTTTGCCGGCGACTTCATCCGCGTGGAATAGTTCACAGATAATGCTTTATTTTAGAACAAATTTGTTTAACATAAAAAAACGTTATAATGAGCCAACCTTAGTATATAGACATAATGCAGGCGCGGACTTCTTTTTAAATTTTTAAAGGGGAACAGCTCTCTCATACATTACTTTAGCGAAACTCTAATCGTTTCCGCAGCGCACGCAGTGGAAGCTCTCAAAAGGGATTAAAACCCCAATTTTGAAACATTCTTTATTGGTGCTCCGCTTGCATTGGTCTTAGCGTGATGTTATATAGCCTATATATAGCCTTACCCGATAAATGGGCTATCTAACACTGAAAGAATTTTTGAAATCGGACCAGTAGTTCCTGAGATTAGCGAGTTCAAACAAACAAACTCTTCAGCTCTATAATATTAATATAAGTAGATAACGGTATTCGATACTTGAATAATAATTTTATTGATTGCTGGAGAAAATTAATCGTTAAGAGCCGTGGCAGAACGTATTCTATTATGGGCAGTTTTTTTTACAAAACATCCCTATCCTGTAAATGTTAAAGGGTCAAGCTTTTGTTTACATTTCAATTTTAATTGTCCTTGCATTCATAGTAAAATAAAGCATAGCTTATATTTAACGTAATATCAACATTTAAGTATACTAAATAGAAAAAGAACATGTATTATTAGCACAATATAAAAAATACAGGCTAATTAGTATTCAGTCTAAATATTATCGAATGTAACAAGTTTGACCTTGACAATTTATCATTTATTTGTATATAATACAGTATTTCGAGCCAATTTCCTAAGCCTCGGTAGCGCAGTAGGCAGCGCGTAAGTCTCATAATCTTAAGGTCGTGAGTTCGATCCTCACCCGGGGCAATATTTTTTGGCCATTATTATATTTACTGAAGTTTTTAAATGAATGAATTGAAACACTGTTTTTATGTATAATGTTATTTTATAGTAATACCATTAAATGTATTTTTCTTTGTCTCCACCTTATCCCATTAAGTGGGGTCGGCACAGCGAATTTTTCTATTCCATTATCTTATATCAGCCGTCATTTCAACACTCACTCATTTCTCTCATCATCATATCATCATTCACACACTCTATCCATGTCTTCTTCGGTCGACCTCTTCCCTCTCTACCTTGCACTATTAAATTTATATAGTTTAATAATATAATTATATTTAAATACAATCACCATACATTTAGATACTGATAAACAAAACCTATAATTTTTGGTACGAAGAATATTTCATCGATTTTTTTTTATTGCTTAGATGTGTGGACGAGCTCACATTCCACCTGATGTAAAGGAGTTACTGGAGCCCATAAACATCTACAAGGTAAATGACGCCACCCACCTTGAGATATGAGTTCTAAGGTCTCAATATAGTTACTACGGCTGCCCCACCCTTCAAACCGAAACGCATTACTGCTTCGCGGCAGAAACAGGCAGGGTGGTGGTACCTACCCGTGCGGACTCACAAGAGGTCCTACCACCAGTAAAAAATATGTTATTATCATATTATACATTTTTTAAGTTAATCCCTAAACAATTGAAATTGAGTTTTATAAAATTCCTGACAAAATTGCCGTAGCAAAGTTACGTGAAATACATTAAGCCACATTAGTTGTATAAGTATGATTCTAATCAACTTACTTTTGAAAAATTTGCCTTCATTTTAGAATCATGTAGTATTTAATATCTCAATTTAAAATATCAATATCTGTTAAATTTCATTTTTAATTTTTTAAGCCTTCCCTGGACTTCCACAAATAATTCAAGACCAAAATTAGCCAAATCGGTCCAACCGTTCTCGAGTTTTAGCGAGACTAACGAACAGCAATTCATTTTTATATATAATGATTACAAATACCTACACAAAACACATATAAGCGTAAATAAATATTTAAATAGATAAATACACAAATACATATACATATATACATAAATATAATAGTTTATACAGTATTCAAAGGAATATATTAAACTTATCAAATATCTATAACTTAATAAATTCATGATGATTCCGCTAACCTATCCATTCCATTCCAGAGTTCCAACAATCAATCGGATTATCTTTGCGCGTAGCTTTAGTCGTTTCGGTTTTTAAGAAAAAAGTACCCACATCTTTTTTTTTTTATTGCTACCGATATGTCAATATCCTCGAAACACCGTAGTGGCTTTAAAGTAGTTTAAAGTGACTGCAAGGGCCTTGAATGTGCGATATTTTAAGACATAGTACATTGTGCACCAAGGGAGAAAAGTTGGACGTTTCCTCCCGCGTGTAAAATTGCCACCCGATCCGAAGGCGAGGGTGGCAAACACGCAGGAGGAAATGTCAAACTTTTGTCCTGCGGTGCACATACTATTTTTTGTCCTACCAGGCCGAAAGTTCGTGGAGTACCGAGCCGGGGTCGAAGCCCCGATGGGGTCCAGGGGCGAAGCATTGGCCGAAGGTAGGGGGCCAGTACTCATTAATAAAACAATTTAACTGTTTTTTTATTTTTAAATAAACTACTACTAATTGAATAAGAACTGTCTGATGAACTCATCTTTGTTTAATACTTCACTATTAAATTTTATTGCCTTTTGTTTATTTCACTTTTAACTAAACACGATATTGCAAATTACCCGGGCACAACAATGGCGGAGAATTTTAGGTGCGTGAGAGCAAACGTAGACACTAACGCGCATGCGCACTTCTACCCAGGGAGAAAAGTTACGCTTTCTTCCCTATACAGCGGGAGGAAAAGTTACACTTTCTTCCCTGTAGAGGGAGAGGAAAACCGAACTTTCGGCGTAGGTAGGAGAAAAAAAAATTTTTGTATGGAAACTAGCGACATCTTGTAGCGGATGAAACTTATACGTTCTTAAAATTATACAAGTATTTATTTGTTATAGACAAATTGATTGAATTTTATCAATCTGTGGTACCTGAAAGCTTACAAAATCCTTCATTAAAAATAAAATATAGAATAGGTAATATGTTACTGCCATCTACAAGAGCATCGTGAAACTAATTGAAGCGAAGCCATCTAGTGGCCGACGCCCGTAAACATTTTTGTTGAGTGCTTGAGTTGCTTATCTATAGCTAATTTATGTGTATTATCTATGGTGACTGCTGGTTAGCTCGCGGTGCTCAACCAGAAAAACAATTACCAGCAAGAGCAGAGTTTTGCAGAATACCACCTGAATCGCGACCTACTACGAGAATCCGATGAGAAACTCAGTGGGTTGTATGTATGGGTTAAGTCGCGCGTCGAAGTCTATGTCGTATTCGACAAAAACAGTGACCAGTGCTTGGAATTCCTTTCGTATTGCAAAATAATTGAAACTCCCACTCGTGATGGAAGACGGCATTCAAAGTCTATGAGTTCGTGTGGCCATTTCACGTCACAGAAGGTTACAGAAGCCGCCACTTACCTTAGAATACCACTCCTCATCTTACCAGCACTAAATTCGCACCAATTGTGCCCCAAGCCTTTTCCTGACAGTCACGAGTCGATCCCATGATTGTATGATGCATTCTATTATTAGAACATACCGGCCCAATTAATTGTGTAGTTATAAATAGCGATGATTGCTTTTACAATGCGATCGATTCGGTCAATTGATATCATGCACAGGCGCCGTGATCGACGTTGGACGGTGCCGGGGCTTCTGATTAAGATGTGCTGATTGGCTTAACTAGGCAATGTCTGAATGCTTTGTTGACTTAGCGCGTGGTCTGTAAGTAGACCCTGCTATCCCTTTTTTATTTTATTTTTCATTGCCCTTGTAGGCAGATGAGCATACGGCCCACCTGATGGTGAGTGGTTACCGTCGCCTATGGACTTCAGCAATGCCAGGGGCAGAGCCAAGCCGCTGCCTACCGCTTAATACTTTCCACAAGTCTCTTTTAAAGAAGGACATGTCATAGCGCTCGGGAAACACCGTAGAGGGGAGCTCATTCCATAGCCGGATGGTACGTGGCCTTCTTCTTTATCTCCACCTTATTCCACTAGGTGGGGTCGGCACAGCTTATTTTTCTCTTACTTTTTTTCTCTTATTTTCTATCAGCCGTCATCTTAACACTCACTCCTCTTTCCTATCGTCATTCACACACTACATCCATGTCTTCTTCGGGCGACCTCTTCCCCCTCTACCCTGCTATCTAGAGACAGGTATTTTGATCTTACGAGATACGGATCATCCGATAAAGGCTTCAGCGAGGGTACAACGGACCAACACATTGTCACAGAAGGCAACTTCAATTCTCGATGTGCCACTAAGCGACGTTGGTGAAATTTTGACACTAGTACATTTTATAGAAGATCCTAATGAACTTCTAATGTAGCGATGATGGATGCACGAGAATCTATCTATCTATATATATAAAAATGAATTGCTATTCGTTTGTTTCGCTAAAACTTGAGAGCGGCTGGACTGATTTGACTAATTTTGGTCTTGAATTATTTGTGGAAGTCCAGAGAAGGTTTAATAGGTAGATAAATATGAAAATCCTCGGAATTATATAAAAATAACTATTTTGTTTTCCTTTGATATGTCCCCCGTCGGACGGATTCCTTTTGTTTGTTTTAAGTTTATTTTGTGCAAAAGTTTAGGTCTTTTATTTATCGATTGAGGCACTACGAAGTCTGCCGGCTCAGCTAGTCAGTCAATAAAATCTCACATTACTCAAGATAATAGATCGGACAGCTAAAAAACTCTCAATGTGAACACAATTTGGTTCGTGGCAAAAACTGGGAAATGGGTTTTATTTCTAAACAGTATCCCGCAGAGAACTGTGCTTTACACTTGTATCTACTAAATAAAAGCTCCTCTTTACAAAATTTAATACTGCCAGAGCCTTCCATGTATTATTTAAAAATTAAAATTTCCTATTTTCTCGAAGCGTCCCATTGCTCTAACAAATTTATGAGGAGTTAATTAAAACGACATCACTAATTAACAGTAATAGATAAAGGCGTTTGTAATTGCCACAAATGGGTCGAGTGTATCCAAAATTTGTTCCCACAGCAATCTAACGGCTATTGGAATGTTACAAATAGTTTGCCTCTTCGATTATTGACGCCGGGAACTGTATTATCATTATATCCACACTAAGCCATCGTTGCCTAAAGGATAAGACGCGCGTTGTGTTTCATATCAAGCGATACGATCATTTATGTCATTTTTTTTGGCTTTAAAGGCTGGCATTGGGCCCATCTGATGATGAATAGTGACCATCGTTCAGACACATTTTGCGTTATAATAAACTAGCTGACCTTCGTACCGCCATATTTTCTAAATTCTTAAATTCCTACATGATTTTTTTAAATAAGTTTGGGTGTTGATGCGCCCTTGTCACCGACAGCTTAATTAAAAAAAACCTTAGTGAGCTAATCTATTTTCGCTCATTTTTTTTTTGTATACAAACCTTGCCATGGCAATAACAAACACACAAAAAAAACAGAATTATCCAATTTGTTGCGAAGCTATGCGCGTTTAAGTAAATTACGTAGATTCATTTTTATATATATAGATAATCTTATTATTGTTGAATTCATCGTGGCCTGTAAAACTGAGACTTCGAACTGATGTCTCAACGTGGATGGAGGACGGCCTTTACGTTATTGGTACCTGTGGGCAACGTAACCACTTAACACAAGGTGGGCCGTAAGCTCGTCTACAATGTAAGCATTAAAAAATCTTAAGCATGTACGAAAATCTGCGTATCTGCTATGCTATGTATCAACTAATGACAGAGAAGTAGGAACATTACTCCAATAAAACCGAGATTGCATACATTTTTCTCCTAATAACCGAACTTCTAGTATACATGTATGAGCAATGATGAGCATTAGATCTTATACCCCTCAAAGGTGTCCTTCAAGACACGCGCGACTAAATAGAAGACTGATGAGAACACAAGAAGGCGACTTAATAACAAAATGTGGTCTGCTTGCATGCATCGCTTAACGAAATAGAAACACGTTTGAAATATAATCATCATATTACAGTTTTAATTTCTCTAAACTCCGATTAGCTAAGGGAAGACGAAATCGTTCGCGTTGAAAGATAAAAATTGGAACCGTACTCAGACCTCGGTCACGGAGCCCCAACTCATAAATTACAAACAAAAAATGGGTAAGCTTCTGGGACCTTCTAAAGCATTCAGATTCATTCGCGCTTCGAGAAAGATTACTGTCCTTACAGAAGCAAGGGCGTCTTGTGAAGCCATGCTACCCCTCCGACGTGACATCGATAAACAAATGTAAGAAATACACTAATTTGTGATCTATTCCCTCTGTATTTTGTACCGTATCTTCCATGGAGAGTGCTCTGAGGAATTGTTTGAAATAATACCACCATCTCGTATTTACCATCGCACCGCCACCGGCTTAGAGTTCATCCATATTACCTGGAGCCACTGCGTTCATCCACAGTGCGCTTCCAGAGATCTTTTTTGCCACGTACGGTCCGGCTTTGGAATGAGCTCCCCTCCACGGTGTTTTCCGAGCGCTATGACTTATCCTTGTTCCAACGAGGCTTGTGGAGAGTACTTAACGGTAGGCAGCGGCTTGGCTCTGCTCCTGGTATTGCTGAAGTCCATGGGCGACGGTAACCACTTACCATCAGGTGGGCCGTATGCTCATCAGCCTACAAGGGCAATAAAAAATAAACTATCTTTGTACTATGACCCTAACCTTCTCTGACAGGCAGCAGCACACACCACGACCAAACAAACATACCAATAGGTTGCTAATTATAAACCTTTTTATACGAAGATTCTGAGGACAAGAATGGATTTGAATGTAGGGTATATGAGCACAAACACCACTATTGGCAATAATTAATATTATATCTATTTTAGTTTATTCTATGATATTATTTATTTATTATTAGTTATTCTAAAATATTTAATATTTAGCAGACAATGTCTTGATGTGAAAATGTTCAGAATATGTTTAATGTTTATATTATGGTTTAAAAACACAAATGACTGTCAAAATAATCAAATATTGTAATTGTTACGAAAATCATGTTGTTGGCGCCATTTATTATTAGGCTGGATAATAATAATGTTAGTTCATATTAGGTAATTTATGTAAAATAAATTAATGTTAGGGTCATGTAAAAATCACTAAAATATTTATTGTGAATATTAGCTTGAAATGTCAGATCGCAGTCTCGTACATTCCGTTTTGAAGGATGAGACAGGGTTCAGAAAAACTTGGGTTGCAGGTACCAGATAACGGAAATAAATGTAAGAATTTTATTATACACATACATATATTTAATATACATCCATAACTCTGGAAAAGACATTTATATTTATCATACAAATATTCTTCCCTTGGCGGGATTCGAACCCGCGACCCCCTTGTGTAGTGACCATGTCACTTACCACTACACCAGACGGACGTTAAATACGGTATGTACGGTAAGTATGGATTACGTATGGTAAGTATGAGCATGCGTGAACACATTTCTCTTTAAATAACGCCAATATTAAGGTCACTAAGCAAAGAAAGTAAGCTTAAGCGATTGTTACGCTAAAAATGCTTTCTCGAGAACTTCAGAAAGATTCATTTTTTTAAATTACCATCCGATTAATTTTTCAAAGTTTCATAATTAAATTTCTCCCGAGAAACTCGGCCGATACAGTTTTTCATTACCGATCGTATCTTCCGCGGGGCGGCCATTTCATTTCGAATATCTTGTAAACTTATAGATTTACGACCTCCCGAGACTTTTAATTACCGAGTTTCTATGTTTTTAAACGATGTTTTATGACAATATTGGTTCAATATTCTTTGTTTTTTTTCCAACAGCGGCAAAGGAGGGCTATATAGCCAAAGGCAAGTTAATTCCACGCATGGCACGCGAGACTATTGAAAATAAAACGTATATTGATATAATTAAATATATTTTTACAGCTGAATGTCGCGTTTTTCGATGTCTTTTTCCCTTACTTATTCAATAGTAGCTTAAGGGATATTCCAGCTACACCCGGGCTGGTAGGTGAGCTCACGGGCTAAACTTGAGAGAATGTGTTAACACTGGCCCTAGCAAGAGCAGTGCTTCGCAGAATTTCGCCCACTGAGTTTCTCGCCGGATCTTCTCAGTGGGTCGCGTTTCCGATCCGGTGGTAGATTCTGCGAAGCACGACTCTTGCTAGGGTTCGTGTTAGCAACATCGTCAGGTTTGAGCCCCGTGAGCTCACCTACTAAAGTTAGGGTTACGCTGACATAGCCGCTAGGGCTATCAGCTTAGGTAGGAAAAAAAAAGAAAAAAGCTCAAACTGGAGTGCTGCTAACACTGGCCCTAGCAAGAGCAGTGCTTCGCAGAATCTACCACCGGATCGGAAACGCGACCCACTGAGAAGATCCGGCGAGAAACTCAGTGGGCTGTGTCTGAGAGTTACCAGTTTGAGCCCCGTGAGCTCACCTACACGTTAGGGCAAAGCTGATATAGCCTCTCAAAGCTATCAGTATAGGTAGGAAAAAAAAAACAGAATTTACTACCCGATCGGAATTGCGACCCACTGAAAAAATCCGGCGTGAAACTCAGTGGGATATTGTTAATCTATTGGCTTTGATTTGAACTAATACCGCGAAAACTATCAAGTATTGGAAACTAAAATCTAATACATATAAATTTATAGAATACTAGTTGTACCTACCCGCCCGCTTCGCTTGGCATTTAAAGTTAACATTATTATTCCTTACCCCCACAAATATTCTCATCATTAACCCCCCCGCAACTGGTGTAGGGAGTCCAACACTCATACAAATATTAGCCTATCCATTAAGTACATGTATTTTCTACATGGATACCAAGTTTCAAGTCAATCGGATGCACGGTTCAGTAGTTATAACGGAACATCCGTAAAAACCACTGTAGTTTTATATATTATTATAGATTAAGGTCTAAGGATTTCGGATTTCATATTCACAATAATAAAAATCAGATTTTAGACCAGGGTCAACGATATTCGTTGTAAAAGTTTGAATACACTATTTTATTCGATTTTCATTAATCTTAGACGTAATCTAATAATTTTAATAATGATTTTCATTTTAATATTTCCGACATAACGAATAATTTACATTGGTCGTGATCACGGACGACTGTAAAAAAATTAACTATAAAAGTCGTATTATTTAAGTCGATAATTATTACGATTTCGTGTAAGTCAGTGTACACTACAAATTTCGCAAAAAAAAAAAATTTTTTTTATTGCTTAGATGGGTGGACGAGCTCACAGCCCACCTGGTGTTAAGTGGTTACTGGAGCCCATGGACATCTACACCGTAAATGTCGCCACCCACCTTGAAATATGAGTTCTAAGGTCTCAATATAGTTACAACGGCTGCCCTATCCTTCAAACCGAAACGCATTACCGCTTCACGGCAGAAATAGGCAGGGTCGTGGTACCTACCCGTATGGACTCACAAGACGCCCTACCACCCGTAATTACGCAAATTACAATTTTGCGGGTTTGATTTTTATTACACAATGTTATTCCTTCACCGCGGAGTGGGCCGTGAGCTCATCTACCCATCTAAGCAATAAAATAAAATAAAAAATAAAAACTTGAAGGCTACGTATATTTCTTCCAATCATACGTATTTTCAATTTCAAGTTCAACAGGTGTTAGTTTATCTGGTATTTTAAAAGATCAACTTTATGTCGGGTGGCTTGTATGATCGTCGGTCAAAGTTACCTAAAACAATTCACCGTCAAACTACAATTACGTATTAGTGCCTAATAAATATTAATAGTTAAAAACGTAATCTGTATGAACGTCACAGAGGCGTGACAGCGATAAATTTTATTATTGAAGAATACTTAATAGTCGGAGAACTATAATATTTTCTATGACCGTCGACTGTGACTGATTGAACATACCTTTATAGTACTGGACCACCGTTTCTCGCACCCTGGTCATATTCCTACAGAAATCATTCTTCATACAATTACTAAATGCACAAGGTTTCAATAGATTACAATAACATGTATTTCTAAAAAAAAAGAATTATTACTGGGCTTGCTGGAAGAGAATTCTTAACAAATTAGTAATTGAGCTTAGTTCTTCTATAAGCATCTAGCGTTTAGTTTTTTTATTGTATAAATAAATGATAAATTGAACACAATCTCAATAGATTTGTCGTACTATCATGAAAAGAGAATAAAGTCTGAAGAATGTTTTAATTATCAACATGGACGGCAGCGATGATGACAGATATTTGTGGAAATACTTTTTAAGGCAGGTTAGTTTCAAAATTGTTGAATTTAAAAAGAATAGAAAAAAAAACTGTTTCCGCCCGGGATCGAACCGGGGACCTTGTGCGTGTGAAGCACACGTGATAACCGCTACACTACGGAAACGCCTGGTGGACGCCTTAAAATTTGCTATAATATAATCAGCATTGCCAGTTAATTTGTATGAAATAGTGTGATTACATCTCAAACACGATTTCAATCCGGTGGTAGATTCAGCGAAGCACTACTCTTACTAGAGCCACTCTTAGCACATTCTCTCAGGTTGAGCACCGTGAGCTCACTTACCAATCAAAGCATAGCTGAAATAGCCCATCAGGCTAACAGCGAATAGTTAGAACAAAAAACAACCTTCAATAGATTCAAAAAGTTTTAATTATTCACTATTACTGTACTAATCACTATTAGTTATAATAAATGAATGGTTATGACTTTTTTTTATAGCTTCGATGGCTGGACGATCTCACAGCCCACCTGGTGTTAAATGTTTACTGGAGCCCATAGACATCTACTACGTAAATGCGCCACCCACCCTGAGATATAAGTTCTAAGGTCTCAAGTATAGCTACAACGGCTGCCCCGCCCTTCGAACCGAAACGCATTACTGCTTCACGGCAGAAATAGGCGGGGTGGTGGTACCTACCCGTGCGGACTCACAAGAGGTCCTACCACCAGTAAATCAGTGAATTAGTCGATTCACTGGAGTTTCATGTGAAGACTAAAACAGAGATTATTTAAAATCCGGGCTTCAATCGATGAGCCTCAATTTCAATCAATTCAATTGCAGTAACAGCACACACTGACAGCTAAATCAGGCAGAGGTGGTAAGGCTATTTAAGGGCATCTGGTAATCTGGAATTGGTAAAACTGTAAGAGAACATTTCTCTTCTCCAGCTGATAATCTGCAGTGGAGCTTGGACATGCTATTTCATCATTGGCTTGTTCTCCGGAGCCCCAGCTGTCTTCATACCCCAGATGAGGAATGAGACCAATAACATGGAGATCATTGATGAAGAAATGGCGTCCTGGATACGTAAGTCAGAGGTTGAGATTCGTTACCCCGTAGAACCACGTATTTTCTTTCCAGGCTTTATTTTTTATTTATTTGAATCCATTTTTCTATCGATTAAGAGTAGCGGAAGGTTAATGCCTCAATGTGCATTGTAGTTTATTGAGGTTTAAGTATTTAATATATATGATCACTGATTAAGGTGGAATCACTCTTTCTAATCTGTATTTATACTAGTAACAGTTAATAAACTTAAATAAAATGTAAAATTTTGTCTACTATTATAAATATGAATCCAGATTTCAATATTGATGATTTTATTTATTTATACAGCATCCATCACATGTTACGTCGGTGTACCCTGGGTAGTGATACTCCCAATCATCATACGAGTCTACGGCAGAAGAATCCCTTTCATCATAGTCTCCGTAAATGCTTTCATTGGGTCCCTGGTCTTCTACTTCAGCGAAACTGTTATCCACATCATCACCAGCGAAGTCATCCAAGGCGTGGTTGCCGCAGCCTATCTGACCCTCACAATAGTTATAATCACAGAGTACGCCTCGCCCAAATATCGGGGTGTCTTTCTGACGATGAAACTGGCATCATATTATTGGGGAATTTGGATGGCTAATGCTATTGGAACATTTTTCCACTGGAAATATATTGCTCTCTGTGGTATTGTCTGTTCAATTTACAATATCATAACGTTGGCAGCGTGGACTGAATCTCCTTATTGGTTAGCCAGTAGGGGTTTCAAAGAACGATGCATCAAATCCCATCGATGGTTGAAAGGCACAAGTGCAGAAGAAGAAAAAGAACTGAGCAGGCTAATTCGATATGAGACAATAGATCCTGAAATTAAAGATCATTGGTGGGAAGCTGTTAAAAGGATGAAAGAAAAAAAATTTTACAAGCCTATGATTATATGCCTAACTTTGATGCTAATTAATGTTTTTGCCGGGAAAACAGTATGTACAGTGTATCCGTTAGTAATTTTCATGAAAATAACCAGTAGTAAATCTATGGCATACACTGGAATGCTAATACTAGACGGAGTTACCGTAATAAGCGTCTATTTGACTTGTTTTCTAACAAAAGTCATGAGCAGACGCGCAATGATTTTAATATTCACTTCATTTTCAAATTGCATTTTATTCGCAATGTCCTTTCATCTTTACTTAATTAAGAAAGGAATTTTACCGGAAAACAATACCCTGAGTATATTTCTTTTATCAATATTTTCTTTGGCGGTCAGCTGTGGACCTGCTATAATGACCGGGGTGCTGTTTGGAGAAATAGTTCCTGTTAAAAATAGAAGCTTATACTTAGGCACTGTGGGGATTTTATATAAAATTGTCAGTGGAACTTTACTGAAGTTGGCGCCGGCGAGCTTCGAAAAATTCGGGTTACATGGAGCTTTTCTGTTTTTCGGCTTGACCACCTCTATTTTGTTGATAGTCATATATAAATATATGCCTGAAACTAAAGGTAAAAGCTTGCTGGAAATAGATGATTGCTTCCAAGAAGTAAAAAAGACAGAACAAACCAACAAAACAGATAATATAACCGATGAGACAACCGAAGAATTTTTAAAATAATTAATAAGATATCATGTATAAAAATAGTGTAGTCTAGTTAAATTTTCACAGCTTGTTTCAATGTGTTTCATTATTTACTGAGTTGGTGTCTATAATATATATATAACTGTCGGCATTCAGATTATGCGTATATTTTTCTGGTATGTAAATATTTCTGGCATCTAGCGCCTTCATCTAAACGAATTTTTGTGTTGAGGGGGTTGTGATTCCTGAAAACTTATAACGTATCAAAGTTATTATCTTATAAAGTCTATATTATACTTTTCTATATGTTATTTGAAGTATAACGGTAATATTCATCTCTTACCAGTTTTCTTTTGATTCTCACAGAAAAAAAGTGATAAGAATGATGTGACCAAAATACATTTAGGTATTGATACTGCAAACAGAATTGTTGAGAAAAATGAAAATTTGCAATGATTTAGAACTTCCAAAATCATCATTATACTTGTATTTCAGGACTCTTAACTACACAACACCATTGGAGCTTACGATTAAACTACACAATGTGAATTAAAATTTAGTTTAATTTAATTTTTTAAAATGTCCACTACGTAATTATTTTTTCATCATTAAGTACATTAGTAATCATTTTTGTCTCTTCAGCTATATTTCGTTTTTCTTCATTCATCGAATCGGCTATTTCTTGCAACGATCTGTCCTTAGTCTCTGGTAGATATAGGTATAATAAAAATAAGAAAGTTAACGAGAATGAGCCGTAAATAAAGAACACGCCGTGCAGTCCAAAATAACGAAACGTAAACGGTGAAAATTTCATAACTGTACCATTCAACGATTTGAATATTAAAACTGTAACGCACAGTGAAAAGCTACGAAATCTTAACGAAATCAATTCTCCCGAAATCGCTAGAGACAATATCATAGGGCCAGATGAAATGGCCATCGTAAACCCAGTTAGCAATGTAATAGATATATAAACGCTATCTAATATAAATTTTAATTTGATTAAATATAAATATAATGAAATAGAAAACAAAAACATTACTGCCACACTAGAAGTGGCTAATAATACGGAACGTCTTTTAAATAATTTCGTTATAAAACAACCAAAGTAAACACTTAGAACGGTTACAGTATCCAATATCAGCATTCCTTTGTAAGCTACGATTTCGTTATTTGTGATTCTCTTTAATATCTCTAACGAGTAAACTGTACATATTAATTTACCTGAGAATATGTATAAACCGATTAACAAAATCGTAAATAAAACCGGTTTGTAGAACTCTCGATCTTTTAACATTTTAAAGAAATCTAGAAAGTTCTTTTTCACATTTATCTTGCCTTTATCTTGTTTAAATTCCGAACATAAGCTTGTCAGTCTTTTGAGTTCTTTCTCTGAAATAAGGTCGCTACCCTTCAACCATCTGTGTGCTGATATACAGTCGTGACATCTTCCTTTATCAGCTAACCAAAGCGGAGATTCTGGCCACACTATAACGGTGAATAAATTGTATGCTGAACAGATTATTCCAAGCACCGCTATGTTTCGCCAATGGAAAAAAGTTCCTATAGCATTAGCTACTAGAATACCCCAAAAGAAAGAAGCTGATTTTAGCGTTAAGAATACCCCTCTGTATCTCGGAGATGTGTACTCAGTTACTATGACTACGGAAACTGTGAAATGTGAAGCTGTAAGTACTCCTTTTAACACTTCGCTTATGATTATGTGAATGATAGTTTTACTACAGTAGTGTGTGAGGAAGCTGATGCAGGCGAAGTGGCAGACTAAGATGTAGGACTTCTTGCGGCCGAAGATCCTGATCAACGATGGCAATATGAAAACCCACGGGAGAGCGCTGTAGCTGTGGATGGCCGCTGAAAATCAAATTTTAAATGACGATATAAATAGGGATGATTTTTAGATATCCAGAGATGGTAAAAATAAAAAGGAAAGCAAGTTAAAAGATAAATAAATGATATCAGGATAATCGCTCATGCAACCTGGATAACACAACAAGTCAGTACCGTAAGTAATACAGTACCACCGGCCACACTGACCACCTAAAAATATCTGATGATGTTGAATTTCAGTTAATATGGTGTGCTAATATTATATTTAGTTTGGGTCAGATATTGAACGGTCGAAGGATCACTTGAACGGTCAGTTAGTTCTTTTGTCGTCTGTTTTATGTACTTAGAAGAACGATCAATTCGTTCCTTGTTGTCTGGTTCGTCTGGTTCGTCTTTTAGGAAGTCAAAAAAAGTACTGCCTGCCGCTAGTCACGTACGCCTTCGTTCCATTTCTCTCTTTATTTTTGAATTATTGTCAACTGTCTGTCTTAGTCTGTGTCTAGTCGTTGTAGGTCTTATGTCCTGTTAAAGAGGTTGCACGCCACAACAGATATTATAAAGATTTAATAATAATAATCAGGCTCTGAAATAATATCCTCGCTGTTGCCTGGTCGCTGAGACTTTTATCGATTCAAACGAAATTTAAGAGTCCTGAGTGGTAAGTAGCAAGTTGCCTGTGCCCGTCGCATTGGTAATATCCATTAGGAATGGTGATCGCATACCGTCAGAGCATAATGTGCCACTGACATCGAAAAACAACATAGAAGGTGCAACAAAAGAACAATAAAAATACTTGGGTGCTGTTATGAATTACGAATTTTCTAAAGAATCCATAGTGGTAATCGAATTAGTTAAGACGGTAGTTTTTTTTTCCGCCGTCCACTGGGGATGTAGGGCGGAGCATGTCAGAGTCGAACTGACTAAAACCTCCTGTCGCTCAACAACCAACGTCCAAACCTCGCATGAGACAGAACTCATGAAAAGGCAAAGGGGGAAAGTGAAGCGCTTAGTGCGGAGCACATCTCTCCAATCACCCTCCCCCTCGGGCGCCACGACCATCAACCCTCCCGGTCGGCAGGCTATCCGAAGCCCGCCTAGATGGCGCCGGTTAGAGTGAGCATAACGGTAGCTATAACAGAATGGCAGAATTCTAGCAAAAACCTGACTTCGCTAATGTTTCAAAAAAATCTTGCAACAGCTTCAAAACAGCATTTATTTAAGGCACTCGGCAGAAGATCTTCTCTTTGACCGTTCCTATACAATATTTCTCAAAACTTCGCTTATTGTCTTTTCTGCATCGGGATAATTTACTCAACTAATATTTGTGGGTTCCCAACGAAATAGTAATACTCAAAATAACAGACTTACGTATCCACGAAGCCATATCCTCATTAATGACAATAGTGGAATTAATGTCTTTTCGTATCTGCGGAATCATCACGGTCGGCGATCCAACGCAGAGGCCGAACATAAAATAGCAGTTCCATGGTCCAGTACTGATGAGGAGCTACAAATTAAATTTTTTTTATTTTTTTTTATTTTTTTTTATTGGTTAGATGGGTGGACGAGCTCACAGCCCACCTGATGTTAAGTGGTTACTGGAGCCCATAGACATCCACAACGTAAATGCGCCACCCACCTTGAGATACAAGTTCTAAGGTCTCAAGTATAGTAACGACGGCTGCCCCACCCTTCAAACCGAAACGCATTACTGCTTCACGGCAGAAATAGGCAGGGTGGTGGTACCCACCCGCGCGGACTCACAAGAGGTCCTACCACCAGTAATTACGCAAATTATAATTTTGCGGGTTTCATTTTTATTACACGATGTTATTCCTTCACCGTGGAAGTCAATCGTGAACATTTGTTGAGTACGTATTTCATTTGAAAAATTGGTACCCGCCTGCGGGATTCGAACACCGGTGCATCGCTCAACACGAATGCACCGGACGTCTTATCCGTTAGGCCACGACGACTACACTACCATAAGAAAAAAAAATCAAATTATGGGTTTAGTTTTTGTTCTTCTTCTCAATCGTGCCACCCTTGACAGAGTGGTCGTGATCGTCATGTAGTGTTGGAATGGGCAGACTTGATGCATCTCACGATGTCCCGCCATCTCTCCCTCCCTAGTTTTTCTAGCAGATCTTAATAACAATGTATTAGCTAATGTAAAAAAGACGTGGTTTTTATGTGATATGCGATTTTTTATTGTCTTGTAAAGTAAACATGTTCCGATTAATTACAGAATAAAATATCCAGGAAATAGTCACCACAACTCTGATAAAAGGTCCTCGCTAAGAAGCTCTGACGTTTTCGATAGTTTTTTCACAAAGATTCGACGCGTTGGTTTTTGGTTGCTCAGCGTTGAGCTCAAGAATTGTTTCTTGCTTTCTAACGTAAATGAGAGATTCCACAATATTCTCTTTCATTTCATCTTCTCTTTGTATATTCTCTTTGATATCAACATAAAATTCTTGAAGGCCAGTTGATATCACAATTCCGTGAGTTGACTTAGTCTGAAAATTCTGCTGAAGTCTGGTGATAGGAAATTTTGGGGCCCGCACTATTAGGCTACCAGTAACCCGTTAAGTCGTTTAAAAAGGGTCATACAATATAATGAAGACTTCAACGTCAAGTCTTACGGTGGGTTCATTCGGGTTTATATGGTACCAGCACACGGTGTAGATTCTTATATTAATATCATATTACCTGTCTTAGCAGCGGCTTTCGTGTATAAGTGTTAGTTTCATCACTCAAATCAGCCATTACCCGGCACCACAAAATAAAAGCAATTTAATATGTTTGTTCCTTCTATGCGCTCACGTGTCTTATCCGATTCAGGTAATATTTATAGATAGTTTTTCAAGCAACTATTATTGTATATACATACGGCAGATTGCTTACGATTACTTGTAAGAATAGGGTTATAACCAAGAAGATTAATGATTTTAAAAAACTAACTATTAATTATAAAAGTAATCGTTGCTTAGACGTTTAAAATACTTTTTACTAAGTTGGTTAACATTTATGAAGTGAGGAACCGAGTATATTCGACTTAAATGCAAACTGTTTTTGCTGTGTGTTCTGTTGTTCAAATACATTCATAATATAAAAACAAGATAAAGGAAAATAAATGGTACACGCGTTGACAAAGGTATTAATAAAAAAATTGGTTCAGTATATTTATTAAAATCCTTTTTAAATACTACAGAAGATTATCAATGATTTTAAGCCCAGATTTGCGGTCACTGCATCGATGACTGCCACTCAGACTTCTTGTGAGCATCAGGAGAGGCACAGGTCAGAACTACGGAAACCTTTTGGTCTTTTCGGCTCCTTCCTCGATGGCACACGATACTTGGCTGTCAAACCTGTGGTGGGGCTATGAAAAATGATTACCTGCCTGGAGGATTTGAACCCCGGCATATACGCATTGAATTATTATTTTTTGCTTAGATGGGTGGACGAGCTCACAGCCCACCTAGTGTTAAGTGGTTACTGGAGCCCATAGACATCTACAACGTAAATGCGCCACCCACCTTAAGATATAAGTTCTAAGGTCTCAGAGTTACAACGGCTGCCCCACCCGCTTTCAAGCCGAAACGCATTACTGCTTCGAGGCAGAAATAGGCGGGGTGGTGGTACCTACCCGCACAGACTCACAAGAGGTCCTAACACCGTTACGCAAATTATAGATGCTGAGGTCTTGTCTAGTTCTACCCTGGTATAGCGATGTGTCCCATGTGGATATTACAATAAAATTGATCCTGCGTTCTTTCTGTCCTGACAAGTCGACCCTTGAGGATACTTCGTGCCTTAGTTGACTTCAGCAGTCTTCAAATAGACTACTAGCAGCCCTTGCTCATCATCATTCTCCTACCCTTCTCCCAGCACCTGGGGTCGGCGCAACATATTTTCCTCTTCATCCTCTATCATATACAATTTCTTCGCTCACTCCCCTCTTAAACATATAGTCTTTCACTTAATCCCTGCTCTAGATAACATGAGTAAATGATCCATGATGCGCCATCGTTTAGCGCCTAATAAAATACATCTCACCAATACCAAATTTATCGCCAATGAAACCACAGTGACAAACAGAGCGAGCATTACATTTTTAAATTTCCTTATCATTAGTTAAGTAAGTACAAATACGAATTGAAATGCAAGCTGTTATTTATTCGTAGAATGCAAGAGACAATTCTAGTGAGACAATGATAATAATATTATTCATTTAAACTTTGGATAATGTAGTGATGTTTTGGGTACAGCAGTCATTGCTTCCCGCTTCCGTAGGCTTAACCCAAGCTGCAGGCTGGTTCGAAACCTGGGCCTTAAACACAACCTTGTCCTAGTAGATAGTCATCACCCTCCAATACTAAATTTCGCCGCCGGATAGTCTAGCTGTGTTGCAGCGCGGAGGTTAGAAATCCACTTCTATTTCTTCCCGTTTCTCTTCTGTTCTGGGAGTGAGCCTTGATGTTTTGTTTTTTGCTTAATTTGATGCACGAGCTCACGGCCCACCTGATGTTAAGTGGTTACCGGAGCCCATAGACATCTTCAGCGTAAATGCCGCCACCTACCTTGAGATACAAGTTCTAAGGTCTCAAGTATAGTTACAACGACTGCCCCGCCCTTCAAACCGAAACGTATTACAGCTTCACGGCAGAAATAGGCAGGGTAGTGGTACGTACCCGTGCAGACTCACAAGGCGTCCCACCACCGGTAATAAATGATGCTTGGAACATGCGGAGTTGACGTGTGTTCGAACCCGCGCCGCGGGATGAGATTTGTTGACGGGGACATTGACAGACCCAGTGGTTTCCGGTTTCCGCCGCCGCCCGCTGATCCTCAGGTACCCTGAACTTGGAACCCACTACTAAACTCTATAGGCAATAAAAAAACGTATTTTTTTCTTGCTTGCATGGATGGACGAGCTCACAGCCCACCTGGTGGTTACTGGAGCCCATAGACATCTACAACGTAAATGCGCCACCCACCTTGAGATATAAGTTTTAAGGTCATTTCTAGGTAACATTTCTAAGTTGTTTTTTATTTTTAGGTTTATGTAATAAGAATTATACATAATACGACTTTCATTGTAACGATTCATGCTATAAATACGAGTATATAAAGAAAAACCTTTTTTGTATAATTTTTATATTATTATGAAACATTTTTTTTTAATAGAGGTTTTTCTTATAGGTATAGATTGACTGAACTCTCTGTCATTGAGAAAAAAGACGAATTCAGTTTTATTTAATTCAAGGATACCGTGTAAAATACAATAATTTATGGAAAATAAAGGCTTTAAATGTTGTTTTCTTAATATTGTACCGAAAACGCAGTTAAGTCCTTTATAATTGTTTAACCACTTTTAGAATATTCCATATCGTTATAAATATTCATCAAATTAGATACATAATGTAGTAATGGTAATTGTTAATTAATGTTACTGAAAACAATAAATAATTAGCAATAATCCAGTTTCATTTATTTGATAATTTTTTACTACCAATGCTGATAGCCTTGAGAGACTATCCAAGCGTTACCCTAGCGTGTAGTAAATTCGATAGTATCCACATTTACAATATAACTAGACGATGACTGAGCTTTACTCGGTTTTTTTTTTTTTGATAAATTGTGTTTTTTAGAAATTGTATTTAAATATGAATTACATATTGATAAAATACTAGTGGTCCCGCGGGAGTCGAAATTTGACTTTATTCAATTGAAATTATAAGTTTGAACATTATTATGGTTCTATTGTCAAATACTATTTATTATACTTCTATAATCACAAATTTCGCCAAAGCTACACACTTTAGACAAATATTAACAACGACTAACAATATTTAATCTATTCTCAATTTGACTATAGACTTTATGCAATAAGAAAAGTCTGGTAATAAACAAATAGTATGCATGCGTGTGTGTGTCAAATAAATGGTAGTGTGTGCAATGTTTTCTTTAATGATTTAATGTATCTTTTATGTATTATTTAAAAAAATATTAGCGTTGTGCACTTCTTCTGTATATTCTCTATAAGTGTGGGAAATTTCATACACCTCCGTCCGCGCAATTTTCGTAAAAAGGGTACAAAGTTTTTGCTTCACGTATTAATAATAATATATAGATTCCAAGATCGTTTAGGCATTTTTAAGTGAACACGTGAGTTAAAAAGACACAAAATAATATAAATAAGCAATTCATTTTCTTGGTCTAACCTTAAACCAAACACTCATTGGCTTCGTGCCATTGGAAAATAGTATTATTATTCGCCAATAGGTGTCGTGAAGAGTCATAAAGTTGATTATCGATAAAGTTGATTATTGAAAACACGAATAAAACAACATTTTCTGAAAATAAATCGTAGCTAGATCGATTTATCGCCCCCGAAATCCCCTGTATACTAAATTTTATGAAAATCGTTGGAGCCGTGTCCGAGATTCAGATTGTATATATATATATATATATATATATATATATATACAAGAATTGCTCGTCTAAAGTTATATGTAATAAGATATAAGATAAGATAACATGTTTCAAATACCAAATACGATATTTATCTTGTATGTGGAAGAATTACACTGGTTACATACTAACTTGGTGACTTAAAAATATAAATATAAAATGGGGGAAAAATAATAATTATTATTTTTAGTTATTTTCTTTGGTTTCCGCGATTCGCAGACATAATTAAAACTTTTACGGCTTAATCACGCGCTTTTATTGTATTCGAGACATCGGAAATAATAATTATGATGCTTTTTATTGCCTAAAAACGCATGATCAAACTTGAATTTAATTACGTAAAATAATAAATGGTGATAGCGACATCTTTTGGCAATCTAATGAACTACAAACTATAAAAGCGGTAAAGTTTAGTGCCATCTAGCGACGTTTATTAAAACATTCTAATAAAATATTGAACGTATGAAATCTTTGGTCGTAGTACAAGATTGCCTCCAGAGATGTCGCTTATGACAGTTACATCTTGAATTTGTTTTTAATTTTCAATATTACTTTTTAATTATGACATTCCTCTGGTGGTCGGGTATGTTGTGAGCTAGCACAGGTATGCTGCCTATTTCTGCCACGAAGTAGAAATACGTTCCGTTTCGAAGGGTGGGGCAGCCGTTGTAACTATACTGAGACCTTAGAAAAAACGGGTGATTGAAAACAATTTCGTCAATAAGTTTTTTTTTTGTTTTTTATTTCCTACCTAAGCTGAGATGAGAGGCTATATCAGCGTAACCTTAACTAGTGGTGAGCTCATGGGGCTCAAACCTGACGACGTTGCTAACACGAACCCTAGCAAGAGCCGTGCTTCGCAGAATATACCACCGGATCGGAAACGCGACCCACTCAGAAGATCCGGCGAGAAACTCAGTGGGCTGTGTCTGAGAGTTAATTTACTCATCGAGCCCTTCGTCGCAACCGACGGGTTCGACGAGAACGATGACCGGTGCTTGAGGTACCTAAAAGCCCCCTTAGTGGATCGGGAGGATCCGAAATGACGTGTTTGGGGCGACTGCTTTCCATTCTGTCCGCAGGATCGGGAATGTGTACTAAGGAAAAAGGTAAATCAGTTTACGAACACATCAAACAAACGTATTAAATTTAGTTTGTGCCTGATGTTATGCCACATATAGATATGACATTAAAATTATAGCAAAGGTTTTAAGAAAACAAAACATACTTTAAATTCATTGTTTTATTTAACTTAAATAATTTAACTTAATGTGATTATTTACACGCACAAGTAGGTACAGTAAGTACATATTTCTTAACCAGATCACTGTTTCATAAGTTAACATTAACTAATTTATACTAATATATACTATTTATACTAATATATACTATTTATACAGGGAGTTGTATTTTAAAATATGCGTTTTTTTTTTTTTTATAACAACTAAGAGGCAAACGAGCGAGATGGGTCACCTGATGGTAAGTGATTCACCGCCGCCCACGGTCACCAGCGTTTACGCCAGTGCGTTGCCTACCCTTCAGATAAGAATATGCTCTTTTCTTGAATAACCCAATGTCGCAGTTGTTGGGGAAGACCGCTGATGGCAACGAATTCCAGAGATTTACTGTGCGTGGCAGAAAACTGTTTTTAAAACGCATTGTACTGGAACGCCAACCATCCAGATATGTGGATACCTTAGAAAACGGTTATTATCCGAATCCGATACCGTTATTAAATCAGTCGCGTTGGTGACCATTTAAAACCTGCTTCAAACTTGCCTTTCTGCCTTGTATCGGTCATTAGTTAGGGCTTGAAGGATGAGATAACCATTAAAAAATAACACGATTAAAACTTCAATCTCACGTGTTAAGGTGAGTAGTGACAATCATGCCAGTATCTATGTCTATGTGTTGTGATAAACGCTTATTATCTGGTGAGCCGTGAGCTAATAAAATCAGAAAGACGCTTAGATATTCGTACAGTATTCACTTAGTTAGGGCCAAACTGTGCTTTTGAAGATATAACATTGAGCTTAGTCTGGTGATGAACGTGGAATTGTAAAATCACAAGAGATCAACAGCCTACTGAGTTCCTCGCCGGATCTTCTAAGTGGGTCGCGATTCAGATCTAGTGGTAGATTCTGCGAAGCACTACTCTTGCTAGGGCTAGTATTAGCCAATTCTCTCAGGTTGAGTCCGTGAGCTCAACTACCCATCCAGGCGTAGCTTAAAAAAAAAAGCTACCAGCAAATAGGTAGGAAAAAAGATCGATTTGCATGTCGCACGCTTAGTATTAAAGGGACCTAATTCCTAAGAAGTCTAAAATGAGTTAGTTATACTTGCATGACTTTTACAACGCCATCTAGAACGTGACGCTAAGAAACTAATATAAAAGTAGTTCTATCTTACTTTTATAAACTTTCGGTCTCTTTCACACTTGTGTCCTTGATCACGTCTTTTGAAATAACACAGACATATTCAGTGTTCGATCAATTGTTACAATTGAAACATTTCGGCGGTTATTTTAAAAGTGTCTTATTAGTGTTTAGGTCAGTTTCATAGTATTATTTAAGGTAAGTTTTATGCATATTTTTTGTAATATTTTGACTTTCTAAGCAATGAGACTTTTTAATAGTAAAATTGTTTTGTAGTTATACAGATTAATCAGTTTTAAGTCCATTTAAAACTAAAAAACGATAATGTTTTTTGACCACATTCGTGTTTCAGTCAGTTCGAAAGTAAAAATGTAGTCAAAAATATTTGTATTGGCGTACAATTCAGTGTTATATCTATTTATTACAAATATTGATAACATGTCTAGAGTTACATACAGTTAAGGGACTGTACTTGATTAATAATAATGCATATTTTTATTCACGGAATTTGCGATGTAGCTGTGTTCAGGGTTGAGTCTTATTATAACTAATAATTGCTAAACATTTATTCTTTGCTTTTGGACTTATCAGAGTTTTCTTTTAGGATGTCATCGCGATCAAGAAAAATTATTGATTTAATTCAAACTGAAAATAGTAAAAGTCCTCATCAAAATCTTGACAACCAGGTAAGTAATTATTGAATTGAAGGCACTTTATTTCGCCTATGCTTACCTATATTAATCACCTAAAATATAATTATTTATCATTTATAGGCAGATACTTCATCTAATGAGCTGATAAAACCTAATGATACTATTAAAAGTCAGAGTATTGAAGTTCAGGTACGTTCTTAACTTTACTTTCTATTTATTGATGTAATATTATTATATATAGGAAATTACCTTATCTTTATTTATATGAATCTATATAGTAACCTTTCCTAATTACTTACAGATATTATGTGATATTAAAAATAAACCTGAAAATCAACAATATATGGATGTATCAGAATATTTTGAAGCTACTAAAGGCCGTAAAAAAACACCTATAGATTATCGCGTTTCACCTGTTAATCCTGATGAAAGCGATGCAGATTTAAGCGATGGTGATCCTTCTTTTCAAATACAAAACGAGAAACGGGGTAATGTTTTATTTACATCTATTTATCGTTCGAGTTCTAGTAGTAGTTCTTCTTCTACCTCAAGATCAAGTTCTTCATCATCTAATAGCTCTAGCGATGAGTCTGCGGAAGAACATAATGCTCATAACAAAGAAAATACTAGATCGGGCCCATCAATACAACTTGATAAAAGAACAAGTGACATAATGAAAGATACTATAATGCATGATTAAACTTCGGCAGCAAATAAAGCAGCTGTTGCAGATTTTACTAAAGGTAGAAAACGCACTAGACAACCGGAAAATTGGAAACAAACGAAATGTAAGATTTTGAGAAATTCAGGTAAATCATATATTAATAGCAAAAATACAATAACTAAAGCTCGTCAACTCAAACCACCATGTAATGATACATGCAGATTGCGATGTTTTACCAAGATTAATACTGTTCAAAGGCAAAATATTTTTGATAAATATTGGGGAATTGGGGATATTCATAATCAGCGATCTTTTATTTTGTCATGCTTAACTAATATTGAACCCAAATATAAATATACCAATGCTTTGGCCCCAAGAAATTGTAACAAAGCTTTCCATTTTACTGTTAACGGTAATCCAATCCGCGTTTGTAAAGTTTTTTTTCTTAATACTTTGGATATATCTGATCGTGTGGTTCGTACGGTTAGAAGTAAGACTGACGAACATGGAGTTTTGAAGACTGATTTTAGAGGAATGACTTGTAACCGTAAATCAGATGAGGTATTAATTTCTGACATCAAAGAATTTATTAACTCGATTCCAAGAACAGATTCCCATTACACACGCCAATCATCGACGCGTGAATACATAGATGGTAGTAAAACGATAGTCGATCTTTTTAGAGATTTTGAAGAGGTACAAAAACAAAAAAATAAGTCTGCTGGAAAATATTGCACATTTTATAAAATATTTACCACCCAATTTAATATATCATTCTTTCGACCGCGTAAAGACCAATGCGACCTATGTCTGCAATATCAAAATTCATCCGTTGAGGAGAAGCTTCTGATACAAGAACAATATAATTGTCATTTGGAAGAAAAAACCCTCAGTCGACAAGCAAAATATAACGATCGATGTAAAATCGACAATAATAATAAAGTAATTTTATTTGATCTTCAAGCAGTTCTTCAAACACCTAAAGGGGATACTTCAGCCTTCTACTATAAAAGTAAACTCAATAGCTATAATTTTACTGTTACCTCTTTAAACAAAAAAGTAGAAGGAAAAATTCAGGATTCATATAACAGTGTGCATTGTTATTTTTGGTCCGAAACAGACGCAAAAAGAGGTGCCAATGAGATAGGGTCATGTTTATTAAATTATTTTGAATATCTTTGTACTGAAAGCAGAGCTACAGCTACTAATGACGAAGGCCTTGATCTTATACTGTATTCGGATAATTGTGGAGGGCAGAACAAGAATAAGTTTATCGTTACGGTGTATCTTTACGCAGTGACACATTTGAATATAAAATCTATTACACATAAATACCTAATAAAGGGCCATACACAAAATGAGGCCGACAATGTACATAGCCTTATAGAGAAGGAAATCAAAAAGAATTTGAAATCGGGACCAATATATTCTCCCCATCAATATGTATCGATCATTAAAAATTCACGAAAAAAAGGTTGCAGGTTTATAGTTAATGAGTGTTCTTTTAATAACTTTTATGATTTTAAAAATCTGCAAGAATGTTGGGGGTATAATTTTAGTAGAACCAAAGATGGGAAAACTGTTGTATGGAATGACATAAAAATGATTAAGGTAACAAAGAATAACCCGTTTTCTTTTTTTATTAAAGAATCATACAAACAGCAGAATTTTTCTGAAGTATATGTCCGGAACAGGCGAACTAAAATGTTGCCTTTAAACCAATTAACACTAGTTAAGGCTTACACAGGCAAACAAGAGTTGAGCGAGAATAAAAAAAAAGATTTACGCGAGTTAATTACTAAGAATTTGATACCTAATTTTTATTCTGATTTTTATGATTCCATTCTGTAATGTTAGCTGCAAAGAAACTGATTTTATTTTTTATAATTTTAAATTATGTAAATTAAATTTATAAGAAAAAAGGATTAGAAAAGGTTTGCGAAACCTTTGTGTTGGATTATACGATTAACTACTTTTGAAAATTTTTATAATATAAGCTGCTGGAACTGATTTGAACCAAAGCAGCCCAATCAAGTTTAATGTGAGACTGATTCAATTATGTCTTAGAATTTAATTACTTATAGTTTGTTAGTTAATTAGATAATTATTGGTAACAAATTAAAAAGTTCTGTGAAACTATTAATTATGTTAAGTAAATAAACATAACCAGATTCTATTAATTAGTTTTATAATGAAAGTGTATTTTTTAAGTTCTAGTAACATAAGTGCAACAACGTTAATAATTTTCGGAGTTTTAATACAAGTTTGTCTTTATTGTTGATTTTAGTTTCCATTAAAAGAGACCAAACTGAGAAAAAATGTTATTATTTTTAGTAATAGTTTGACTTATACCTAAAATGGCCAGTCGCTTTGTATGTGTGTTTAAAATTAAAATGACTTAAAACAAACGAAGTTGTTATACTTTTTAACGAATAACCTTTCATTTAATATTAAAAAGACCTAAAACTACATTCACAATTTTAACAGCCAGTAATATACAAAATAAATAATATTTAATAAAAATTTAAACTACGTTTAAATCCTAATTTCATATACTTTGATAAACGCAAAAGTTAAACTGTAAAATTATCATATTGCAATATTTATAGCTAAATAAACAGCCTGACCTCTAATTGCAAATTGTTTTTAGCGATTTGCCAAAAAAGTGATTTTTTGAATTCAGTCACTTTAATACTAAGCGTGCGATGTGTGCAACAACACACACTGAAACTAGGTTTATATGTTTTGTTTACTAAATCGTTATCTTATCGTAAATATAGCGCGATTTTGAAAACATCGTTATTTTTATATACAGGGTGATGAGTTTGTCAATTTCTTAAAATATAAAATGTACATATTGAGAAACACTTTTTAAGTTATTGCATAGCTTTTATCGCGGGCCTTGAGCGCGGCGACCGAATCATGAAATTCCGTAACGGAAAAAACCTAACATCCCTCACTCCGCCTACCATGTAGCTCGCGTTCAACACATTCACACGTTGCGCTTGTGTAGTGTTTGTGAATAAGCGCGTGGCGTGACGTCACACTGCATGCGCATCATGAAAAGTCTGCCCATCTCTCTCTCTCGCGCGGTCTAGCTTATGAGTGTGAAGGTTTTGGTTTTATTAATGTTAAATATAGCGTGGTCTTGTTTTATGTTTTAATATTAAATTATCATTGTCTAATTATAATTGCATAAGTTGATAAAAAATGCTATACAAATAGCTTTACCGCGGCAGTTCCCGAGTGACACACGTTTTTTTTTATTGCTTGGGTTGGTAGACGATCTCACGGCTTACATGATGTTAAGTGGTTACCGGAGCCCATAGAAATTTACAGCGTAAATGCCACTTAGCTTGAGATGTGAGTTCTGAGGTCTCAGTATAGTACAACGGCTACCCCGCCCTTCAAACCGAAACGCATTACTGCTTCACGGCAGAAGTAGGCAGGGTGGTGGTACCTACCCGTGCGGATTCACAAGACGTCCTACCACTAGTAATGAAGCGAGACAAGCTGACGGCTCACATAATGTAGCTACAGATCGTTATGGATGCCGCTGAAACCAAGAGATAGACTGATGCGTGTTTTCATTACAAACAGAATGATGCCTCTTTCAAGTTTTTAAACCGCCGATTAATTAACATAATGGAGCTTCTGCTTTATTTCGGAGACAATGGACATAATGATATGAACACTACTTATCTTAAAATATGAGATCGAATACTCAATAATTCATTGCATTGGTTGTAAAATTCTTCAAACCGAAATCTACCCAACACCAGTCATTACGCAATTACACATACATATATGTGTATACATACGGGCTATATTTTCTAAAACATCGCATATTCCTGTAAGATCTTCTGAATAAACTAGAGTAAAACGGAATATATCTAGTAGCTTTTTAAGTTCGATATTAGAACATGTCGTAGCATAATAGTCCTTATCATCAAACCGCATAATATAAAATGCTGATAACCTTATCATATAAAAGAAGGCAATAATGTAACTGATAACTTCCTTAGTTTATCCTTGAAATAACGCATCTCGCTCACTCTCCTCGACTATCTGAAGTGTGCGAACAGGACCTAGAATGTCTAGTTGGCGATAGTCACTATCGTTCATTTTAAGTTGCCATTATTTTGATTTTAAGGTTCATTTTGCAAAATTTTACAAAAATTTAATTGCGTTTCTCTTCGTTTGACAGATGTGAAGGTGGATTCAATGCACGCAATGCTAGTTTATTGTAGACTAGGCTTTTTTCCTACCTACGCTGGAATCAAGTTACCGAGCGAGTAGGAGAGCTCACGGGCCCCAACCTGAGGACGTTGCTAACACTAGTCCTACCAAGAGCAGTGCTTCGTAGAATCTACCACCGGATCGCAAACTACTGAGAAGATTCGGCGATAAACTCAATGCTGTGTAAATGACATGGTCACTACACAAGTGGGTCGCGGGTTCGAATCCCGCCAAGGGAAGATATTTGTATGATAAATATAAAATGTCTTTTCCAGGGTTATGGATGTATATTATATAAATGTATGTGTATAATAAAAATCTTACATTAATTTCCGTTATCTGGTACACCTGTAACACAAGTTCTTTACGAACTTAGCACGGGACCAGCTAACGTGGCGTGATCGTTAGTAAATATTTTATTCTGTGGGCTAATTTACTTGAGGTACCTAAAAGCACCGTTAGTTGATCGTGAAATGACGTGTTTAGGGTAGACTAGGCCATGATCCAGCTGATGTACGTGGATTGTTGACAACGTAAATGTTGCCGTGCTGAAGATTCCATTTTTCTAAACTGGTACCTCTCTAGTACCAAGTGGTGCGAACGAGTGCTTTGCCACAAGATTAGACATATATGACTTCAGTATAATGTAATAGAAAAGGCAGTGAAAGGTTCTTAAACTTGAGTCCCTGGCCTTATAATAAGGTTTGAGGAGTAAACGCGGAAACCTAATTAGGCGATTACGAACAGATTTCACAATCATATTAATCCAACGCAAACATAGTTTTTGCATGAATAAAACATTCAATTGTTTCACATTATTATTATTCAGTCATCACAATATACTTGGATGGTCCACGATCAGTTATTTTTAACAATAATAACAACATCATTTTGTTATCTTAATTATTAATACATAATATTAGATAGTGCATATTATTGTTATTTATAAACTTACAAAAAAATATTGTAATGTACCTAAACAATTTTATGGCGGCTTAAAATTGATTGAGAGAAATTTAAAGTCTTCGCCTCATCTCATGACGATCTACCATCTTATAAGGGTGACGGTCACAATTTACAATATTGCATAAGCATCATTACAATATTGCATTGCAATAAGTTAAAAGTGTCAGAACGACTATAAATGTTCCTCAAAATGTTCATCTAGACTATCTATTTTTGCATGGACCGAACCATGCAAGTTTTATTCGCAAGGATTTTAATGCAGATAGAAAGGCATATTCATTGCAGGACAATGGCTCCTACGAGCGCCTGTTCCAAACATCCACCCCTAATTATATCTACGTCCTTTCTCCTAATTATTATCCTTGCTTATACACTAAGTCTTCCAACGCGCTCATGGTAAACGCGCTCTAGTTTTTCCTCTGATGTCCAACGTAACTAAAATTCCTCTGTATCGCTGTCAAGAGTTTTTCGTACTGTTCTGCCGGCTCCAACTCCCAGAGAAAGAGGTAGGTCTCGAGGAGAAGCTTGGAGCCATGCCCGTTGGCAGCGCTGGTGGGGTTAACGGAACTAGATTTGTTGCTGGGTGGTAGACTCTTGCTGCTAACGCCTTGTCGTCTAGGAAAAAAAGAATCATCTATAGCTTAAAACTGGTTTTCAGGGTTTCGCTTCCAGATTCCCCTTTTAATATATTCAGGTAGTGTCAAAATTTAAATATGTGGTTACGATAAAACTAATTTCAAGTAATGGTATTGCTATTATTAGTTTTTAGCGGAGACGACATTGGCTATCATTACGAAATTGAGATGAGAAGTCGAATCTAGAAGCAATCAGAACGGATACGAAAGAGTTTAGGTAGATTCAAGATCCGTCTTAACACTTGAAAAAGTTGTCGAAAGAACTTTTACTGGTGATAGGACCTCTAAAGTCCGCACGGGTAGGTACCCCCGCCTATTTCTGCCGTGAAGCAGTAATGCGTTTCGATTTGAAGGGTGGGGCAGCCGTTGTAGCTATACTGAGACCTTAGAACTTAGGTATATCTCAAGGTGGGTGGCGCATTTACTTTGTAGATGTCTATGGGCTCCAGTAACCACTTAACACCAGGTGGGCTGTGAGCTCGTACACCCACGAAAGCAATAAAAAAATTTAAAAAAAATGACTAATCAGATGTACATAACTTATTGACATCGTCTGTTGTATGACAGAGATGTATGGTATCATGGTGACATTGGTTCGATAGTGGAACGTGTTATGGGACTTGTTAGGGGAGCAACTGTACTTTTGACTGCAAGACAGTGAAACCGCTGGCTGTAAAACAGTTAAGGCTAGAAATGAACTTACTGTTCGAACCACTATAGGACCATCCATTAGCGTGCACGGTGTTTTTACCTGGAGGCATTTTGGTTCTGAAACAAATAAAAATGAGCAATTTCAACAATCTGTTTTACTGTCACAAAAAATAATTGGTTTAGAGAATAATGTGTCTTGCTATTACTTAGAATAGGGATACATTTCGTATTCCCTGTCCGTCAACGTAATATTCCCCCCGATGTTGATCAATTATATTTATGTAACGGAAATTTTCAAATTTGTTTTCATTAATGTCATAGATGTCTGATTCGAATTCAATCATTATATTTTCAAGAACTGATGACAATACAAAGAAAAATATTACTCTATAACTATAAACTAAGATCAAGCAAGATTAGCAGGATGTAGCAGTTTATAAACTGTTTGGTTCCTTTTGGTATAAATCGTCTTTTCTTTTTTTTCAATTTCACAATGTTTTTAGTTTTTAATTTTCTTCTTGATAGGTATTACCTAACTGGATTATCTTTCGCAGACACTGACCCCAACCAAATTTAAGTGGTATCTCGTCATCTGGTTTTCTAATCATTAGGCTACCAACGTGATCAATGATGAACATGAGAATTTATTCGTAAAAACTGCCAATTTATCAATAATCAGAGATTTAGGAAGAAATTTAATGAATACAATGTTCGCATCAAGAAACAATGTTGGGCTAACAAAGCTCTGAGATTTATAAAATATGTTGTTTTCTCACAAAAAATCATTGGGTGCTCTACCTATAAACATATTTTACGTAGCGTGTAGTGTACTGATAATTGAATTAATTTGTTACCGCTAAAGTACGCCTTATCAATGCTATTAACTGATTCGAGTTTGACATTCATTGCTTCTATACAGTCGAAGACATACTCGTCTGTTTTAATACAAAGCACCTGCACTGCATACATTACTATACATTACCACCTTCCTTTCCTTGTTCGGAAAGAATGTCATTCAGCACGTGGATTGAACAGCGTCAGCGTAAATATAAAGCTTTTAGATGCGATGAAATCCCGTGCAAACCATGTAACCCGCAAGCTGAATAACAAAGCTACAGCTCGAAGCATGTTTAGCTTGATTAACAAAATGTCAATAGAAGATATAATACAGAGAAAACGGAAGATTTATGTTGTACATGTTAGCATCCCAAGACGCTGTTTTATTGATTGCATTACTGATCTCTCTGGGCTTGCTCAACTGTCTTTCCTAGTGCAAGGCTTCATGATTATTTTTTATATCTCTCACATTATTATTATTCGAAGCCCATTCGAATTCGAACGATAAAATGGCTGTAGTCCACTTCTGCCACCAATCCATCTCTTCCCGTGAGTGTCGTAAAAGGCGACTAAGAGAAGAGAAGGGACGGTATAATGGACAGCAGCAATTTTGGATTAATATAGCAGAGTATTGCAATCGCCAAATGAAGTTGACTAGAGATAGAGCTATAGTGCGGGTAGGTACCACCGTTCTGCCCACGTCTGCCGCCGGATTGACGGTTGTTATAACCGCACTATATCTCAAGGCGTTTCTGTAACCACTTAACATCATATTGGAAGGGAGCTTGTCTGCTTTAAAAAAAAGAAGCCTTGCTAAACGTGGTCTTATCATCCACCTACATCTACTTCAATGCGAACAAGCGCTATGAGGCTATAACTCAAAAATATATATATTTATTTATAATTTCTATACACTTCTGTCTCTAGCTTGGTTTAGAAATCACGGGTGTACCCGGGACGTGTACTAGAGTGTAGAGAAATAGATACGGGAACGGCATTGTACGTAATGCGGTGATGACGACAGGACTAGCATGGATGTCTACTTATTCCATTACCATTCAAAAAATTTCTCGCTAATTACTTTAGTTACTAATAGTCGAGAGAAAATACTCAACGCGTATAATTTAATGTAGTTGTAAGTTTATATATAAACATACGTCTGTGTATGTTCATTAAAACTCATTAAAAACTCTAACACAGATTCCAAGAAGATCCTTAGAATCTTAGAAGAATCAGCGAAACAAGCTTTTGTAGACCTTTCACACAAAAAAACCTTGTAATATTTTTTGTAATTACATTTTTTTTTCGCTTAGATGGATGTACGAGCTCACAGCCCACCTGGTGTTAAGTGATTACTGGAGCCCACAGACATCTACAACGTAAATGCGCCACCCACCTCAAGTTCCAAGGTCTCAGTATAGTTACAACGGCTACCCCACCCTTCGAATCGAAACGCATTACTGCTTCACGGCGGAAATAGGCAGGGGGCTGGTACCTACCCGTGCGGACTCCCAAGAGGTCCTACCACCAGTGATAACATAAACTTACATAAATTAAAATAAAACATGCAGCGTATTATCCATACTAAGCTTGCCTAAACAACACTGCAACTATGAACTTTCCGCACGGCGGTGTGAAAGCTCTGTTCCGATACAGTTGCTATCTTACACAGATATACAACTGAACAGAACGTCTCGTGTTTTTAGTAAACTGTGTCAGGTTTTGTGCGAAAACGTGTTAGAGAGTATAATGTATGGAGCTGACGTATTTAGGTATTTTTATTAGGTAATTTAATAATAAAGTATGGGTTGTAGCAACAATGCCCTATCATCATAAAGATAGAGACAGATGATATTACAAATAACTAGTATTTAACTTTATAGTTACTTCGTTGAGTTTTTGTTTGCTTAGATATGTGGACGAGCTCACGGCCCAGCTGATGTGAAGTGAACTTAAATGTCGCCACATACCTTTAAGCTTGAGTTTTAAGGCCTCAGTTTTAACAGTACAACGGCTGCAAAACTTTTCAAACTAAAACGCAGTACTGCATAATGCGGACTCACAAGACGTCCTATCACCAGTAAGATTGACTGTGAATACTGACGAGTACACGTCGCACCTGATGTTAAGTAGTACCGGAACCTTAGTGTATAGCTATTGCTGCCTCAAACGAGCCATAAATATTTTAAATCGATGCAAACGGGATTGTAGAACCGAATCTTTGGATATTTTATTATTATTATTGCTTAGAGCTCACGGCCCGCCTCGTGTTAAGTGGTTACCGGAACCCATAGACATCTACAACGTAAATGCTGCCACCCACCTTGTGATATGAGTTCTATGTTCTCAATATAGCTACAACGGCTGTCCCGCCTTTCAAACCGAAACGCATTACTGCTACACGGCAGAAATAGGTAGGGTGGTGGTACCTTCCCGTGCGGACTCACAAGAGGTCGTACCGCCGGTAATTACGCAAATTATAAATTTGTGGGTTTGATTTTTATTACACGATGTTATTCCTTCACCGTGGAAAACAATCGTGAACATTTGTTATGTACGTATTTCATTAGATAAATTGGTACCCGCCTGCGGGGTTCGAACACCGGTGTATCGCTAGAAACGAATGCACCGGACGTCTTATCTTTTAGGCCACGACGACTATCAAAACCAAACAAATTATTTATTATTACAAGACTCACTTTAAATAGTATTTTTTTCACATGTATACATTGAATTTCTCAGCCCACGTTCAGACATGAGACACATATAAATACTAAATCAAATTTTAAACATAATTTCTCAAGCGTGGCTTCCTAATTACCTCTCGACATTCCAAAAATCCTTTAAGACGTCTCGAACATCTGAAGGATATCGGAGTACCCTTTGTGTATCGAAACTGGCTAATCGTTCGTAAGCCTATCCCTTCGAGATTCAATTAAAATGAATAGCTTTCGCGTTTTTCAGTTGAGCTCTTTCACAGAAAGTCATCAAAGGAACGGAATAATCAATTTCACAAATATCCCTTCCCTTTTTTCATCGTCAAATAAATCTGTTCAAACATCTCCGGAATCGCTCGTTCATTCCGTTTAGTCGGATATGCAAGGCGGGTTTGATCTTGAATACATTTTATTGACTTAGGAATAAAGGTTATAATTCCCTGTTCTTTTATAGTGAGTTATGTTGAATTTGAAAAAGTATCGGAATATGATAGCCGAGTGTGGAAATATCGAACTTAGCTTTATTAGAAGTCTTAGTAAGGTACTCTGAGATGTATTCCTGAAGGATAAGACATATTTTTATACGAACCTTTCGTTTATTATGTGATGTTTTGGTTTTGTTATTACATCATCAATAATGTATCTTGTGACGTTAGGATGTGGCATTAAGACATGATCGTTCAAGGGAAAAATTGGTTAATAAAATGATGTCAGAGTGAGCACACACAGGGATAAAAGATGAAAGGATCTTTTGGTACTTACAGGCAGCTTCATAGCGAACTTGAAAGGATAGTAATAGTGAAAATTGCTATTAGTTATCAGATCGAGCATAAACTTGTTTTATACCACAAAAAATCATCTTATTTTGGACGACAAAAAGATGAGATTCTTTCTGAGATACGCTCTTAATTTACCCTGTAATCTTCTTAGGTGCGACTTATCTATTGATTCGATTTAATGTCAGATGAACCGGGAACTCATCTGATGCATTCTAGCGGAATATAAGTAGTCTGGCCATAAATACTTTTTGTTACATAAAAACTTTTCTTTTTTTCAACTTTTTAATTATTTTGAATTTGGAACACATATTATATTATTTTAAGAGACTTCTTTCAATTTTGCGCCATTTTTTGCTGGGAATATTACATTACTTGATTGAAAATAAATGCATTGTCATTTGTAACAGAACTTATGGCTGGTCTCTAGATATATATATTCGTTTTTGCATCAATGCTTAATAAGTTACACTTCATACAAGAGGCCTGTAACACAGATATATCAAATGCTGCATTATCGTACTAAAATTATATCTATCCACTGAGTATCGTAAAAGAGTATTGTTTTTCTAAGCGCACCAATTAAATTATTTTTCTGTACGTATAGTTACAAAGGAAATTGGACTTTATTTATGAACTTTTATTGCCCAAAACAAAATAATCGTGGTCAATAAACATTCACCCTTACGTTTTTGGATTCCGTTCACACAATATTAATGTTGTCTTAGATACGATATACATTAATAATTATAGTTGCATTCGATATCGAAGGGATAACTTACCCTCGATGAGGAAAATATGGACGTATACGGTATCTTTTATGTCTGATATCGATCAGAATAAGCATGATTGTTGTGCGGCTGCAACAGGGAGGCCTTAGGTTTGACACGAGGCTTCAACTACTGATCTTTTGTTACTGTTAGGGATTTTAGACCAGTTAGCCTTCGTAGATTGAGTAGAGCTAGTTAATTATTATACAACTTTGTCTAATTGTTCGGAGGAATATAATACCCGCTATTTTTTTATTTTTATTTATTGCCCTTGTAGGCAGACGAGCATACGGCCCACCTGATGGTGAGTGGCTACCGTCGCCCATGAACTTCAGCAATGCCAGGGGTAGAGCCAAGCCGCTGCCTACCGCTTAATACTCTCTCCAATAGCTCTCTCTCCTTAAATAGCATTAAGGGCTAAATCAAACCTATCAGAACCAAGTTTAGTTATGACTTCGGATTCAAAGACATTAAGAGGTCACACCAATAAGGATCGCTATCCTGCCTATTTCGGCGCGACTGTTGTAATAGTATATTAGTATCATTTTTATTTTTATTAAGTGGTTACTGGAGCCCATAGACATCTACAA